>NC_037673.1:93113897-93330313 GCF_003255815.1 Theropithecus gelada | reverse complement strand
GGGGGGAGGGGGGAGGGATTGCATTGGGAGTTATAACTGATGTAAATGACGAGTTGATGGGTGCAGTAGACCAACATGGCACAAGTATACATATGTAACAAACCTGCACGTTATGCACATGTACCCTACAACTTAAAGTATAATAATAATAAATAAATTAAAAAAAAAAAAAAAGAGATCCACAAAAAAAAAAAAAAAAAAAAAGTTTTAGCTGTTGTTTTATCTAAGGAAAGAGCAAATGTTCTGTTCTTTGAAAAATGTACCGTCATATATTTTTGTTATAATTTTTTTTTCTCTTTTAAAACTAGGTCCAGTTCCTCAAGCATTCCACACTACATGATCTATAGTGTAGTTTATAACAGAGACAAAATCTGGACCTGGAATGCATATCAACTTACATTTCACTGAATAATGCTATTCCCACTGGTTGAAAGACACAATGGTGGGGAGGGGATGTAAATTTGAAAGGTACACAGTACACATCTGGTTGAAGCTGTTTCTTAGTGGAAACAAACTGTGCATAAACCCACTCCCCATGGTTTTATTCACCAATATTTGTTCAGGAGAATTTTTTATAAAGCAAAATTATGAGAAAAGAGTAATGTGGCACTCTCATTATATCAGTCACATACCATCCAAAACAAGAAAGAATGCAAGTCTGCATTAATTCTATTGTCATTTTTATGTATTTGAATTTACTACACATCCACAGAACAGATATTAATCTAGTAGGAGCTTCTCAGGTTTTATATTATTCATTTTTGCTAAGTCAAACTCAGATTTAAAAACCGAAAGCAATTTTAGAATTCCTCAATGTTTGCATGGCACTGTGAATTAACGGGGCAGTTAGGAGAGTGAATTAATGTGCCATTTTGCAGTTTTTAAAGAATTGTAGACAATAAACACATACACTTGAAAGCAAGAAGAAAATACATTCTTGATAAAATGACTCTCCAATCATTTGTTCCACCATCACTCTTTAGTAATAGCAGCTATAGATTAAATATAATAGTCATATCTCTACTGTAATAAGAGAGAAATTGGCAGAAACAGTGAGAAGAGGAGAACAGGAGTCAAACAGGGACCTATAAACTCTCAATCGTGTCTGACTATCCACCATGGGCACTCCATACCCCAGGAAACAGGTATATGCTTGGAAAACAAGGCCAAGCACCAATTCACATGGTCTAATTCAGGTCAGGATTTGGCCCAACTGGTGTCCACAAGTGTGCATGTGCTTGCTTTATTATTTACATAGCTCTCTTGCAAATACATGGTGGCAGAAGGGAGATAGCTCAGGGTTCAGGGCATGTGAGTCCCACCTAAGTATTATTAAAATGTATCCTATAGTGTATGTGTGCATTAGTGGTAAACAGTGTATAGAAAGCAGATCAAATTGAATGGGAATGAGTTCCTGTAGGGTTAGGAGGATATTAGGAATTCAGTTGCATTTACTACTAATAATAATAACAATAACAATAAATTTAAAAATAAAGGGAAACTACATTCATGTGTTCACCATGCGGCAGATACTGTGTTGAATGTTAGGAATACAAGGGAAGATGAACGACCTGATCCTGCGACCAAGAGTTTAGATCCAATGTTAATGATTTAAATGGGTAAATTCTGAGTACTTTGGAGTCAAAAGAGAACTATTTAACCCAATAAAGTAGTTCAGGGAAGGCTTCTTGGAGAAGAGGATTCCTGAATTGAGTTCGAATTTATCTGAATGAATAAGGATAAGCAATAAGGGGAATAAAAAAGCATAAGGTGGATAAAACAATATAACTACAAGTCATTATTACCAAGGTTTGAAGTTTGAGTTACGAAGTGGAGGTTGAGTTAGAAGGCAGGTCATTAGCAGCTTATGTTGCTGCACAAAGTAGATTGAACTTAATATTGTATAGGAGTAAAGGCGGTTTGCCATGGCCTCTGAGCATCCCTTCATGTGCTTGCTAAGTGTACCTGATTGCAAGGCTGATTCATCTCCAGAAGATATTGAGCAATTTCTGTAGTTAGTTACCTAAGCAAATAAGTCAAGACAACTGAAGTTTAACTACTGTGCTCATACCATAGTGGGCAAGAGGGGCCTGCTTGTTTGCCTCTTGATGCATTGTGTGCTGTTGCTCCCAAAACACTGGGTTCCTCAACTGAGAGGCAAGCCCACTGTACATGGATAACATTCACCCAGGCCCATTGTGTCATTCTGGTGGATTTGGAACAAGCAGAATTGATGTAGACATGCTGATGCTGATGCTGCTTGCTGGACCGTATGTATTAAAGTCCTTTATCTTGACTCCAGAGTCTTCTGCTAATATCTAAAAATTATGGCAAGCTAACTTATAAGTTTGCAAGTAGGAGTAAAATCTCACACTCTTCGCAGTCCCTGACACTTTATTGCAACAGTAAGAGTAGATTTGAGCCAGGCATTTTTTCTCAGCCTTGGAACTATTGACACTTTGGGTTGGACAATTTTTTGCTGCATTATAGGATATTTAACAGTATCCCTGTTCTCTACTAACTAAATGCTAATAGCACCCTGTCAATGTAACAACCAAAAATGTCTCCAAACATTGCCAAATATCCCCCAGGGGGGCATTTTTAAGAAATACTGGAGAAGAGAAAGACCAGAGTTAGAGGACTCCTCTAAGAGAACATTGCAATATCTACAACAAAGGCTTGAAGTAGGAGGGTGATAATATGGTTAATTAGAGAAAACAAATTCAAGAACAGCTTTGAGGTCTAATTAACATGTGTCATCAGTATAGTAGACAAACATGTCTAGGGAAAGCCCTAGCTATTACTATCCCTTTGGTCTATACTGTGGCATAGCAGGTAGTTAAATTAGCCCTGGGGTAAGATCATAAATGTGTGCAGCTGTCTATCATGGGATAATGCAAACTGCTTTCAGTCCTTTTTTTCTGATAGAGATTGGGGAAAAAATGATCTTAGCAGATCTACAGCCACATTCCAAGTTGCAGGGGGTATAGTGACCTATTTTAGTAGAGATGCCATATCTACCACAGCAACTGCAACTCAGGTAGCCCTTTGGTTACCTTTATGATATTGTGCCAACATCTACTACCATATATTTGTTTACAGAGTGGGTTGGCTTGCGCATTTAATGGAGATATGGTAGGTATCACAACCTTTGTATTGCCTGAGTCTTTAAAGAGAGCACTAATTATATATCAAATCCTTTTGAAGTGAAATTCAATTTTTGATTTACCATCTTGGTCAGAATCAGGGTACTAGTACCTTTAGGTACTCTCCACTTTCATGTTTGCACCATGATAACTCTCTCCACAGTTTATGGAACCAACATGAATGTTGTGCTGGCTGATAAGTATAACCATTCCAATTATGCACTCCGAGTTCAAGGAAATAGCCTGAGGTTTGGTCCATCAACCCATCTGGCATTTCTGAAATGTGCTTGCAACCAAGACTTCATTATTACTGGGCATCCATATGCCCTAATTCTAAAGCAAGGTATGGGGTCATGATGACGTTTGAGGATCCTACGAATCAATGTCAGCTTAACTCATGTATCCAACAATCTTCAAAAATGAGTACTGCCACTTCCTCATAGTCAACTTATTCTGATAAAGGAACATAGGTCCCTTTGCAGAAAGATGGGGTTAATTGCCAAGATATGCTATGAAATAATAGGATCTTTTCCCAAAGGGACTAGTATCCCTTTCATTCAATACACTTTGAGTTTGAGAACTGGGTCAAGTCTGGAACGTAGGTAAAGAATTATAATTATTCACTATAGTGAATGAGTTTAAGTCTGTTTTCCTTGTTCCTGATATTTTCTGGTCATATAAGGCAACTTTGCCTTGGGATGGTTGTAGTTTAACCATCCCAAGCTTACAGTCACTATAATCTATTAATCAAAACCATGCACTTCTGTCAGTCAAGGTTCCCCAAATGCCATTCTGCCCATCCTCCTCTCTATTGTAGTTCCTTGGCTGTCATCTGATTTCTGTTATATGGAATTCCTATTATCTGCATTGACACTAGGAGCTCAGATTTATAGCAGTCCCCTCCTAGCCTCTCAATAATGTGTGTGTTCCCTTCACTGATGTATTCCTATTGCTTTAGTGAAGAGCATATTAGTTGAGATCTGCCAAAACACATAGTCAACTGTTGTGTACTCTGCTCTAACATCATTAAACAATTATGGCATGCCAATTCTGAGACTTTTGACCTCTTCTCAATACTTTTCTAAAGAAGTCTCACAGTTCTACCTCATTGCCATGAGCCACTCTTCCAAAACTTCAAAGAGGCTTGACAGAAATGGAACAAGATAGTTTCCAATTCTCTATGTTCTGAATCCTGAGTCAAGGGAAGGTGTCCCCATTTCAACATACTTTACCCTATTTTATATTCTTCCTTACCTAGAGTCCAGCACTTTTAATATCTATTCTCAGACATGATTTTCTAGTTCTTGTTATTTAGATCTGCAGCTTTTTTGATAATAGTCCCTTTCATTCTGTAACAGGAATACTTCCCTACTTAGGCCATTACTTTCCTGCTAAGCCAATACTTTCCTGATAACCCTAGTTATTGGTTTAGAGGCAGCAAGGAAATTCAAGGCTGATTTAGATGAAAAAAAAGCATTATCTTGTAAAAACTTGGGCTCGAATGAAGTCATTGTGGGGTATCCAGATGTTGAGAAATCATTCTTTTCTAAGGGAGAAGCGGAAAGGAGTCATTTGGCCCATAGGGTTGAGGAGAATTTCAGGATCTAAATATTCTCGAGGGCATCCACCCAAATATTCTTTCCCCAGGACTCAGGGCTCCACTACTTTCCTGTCAAGATTCTGATATTAGTGTATGAAATTTGCGAGCAGTAAGAAATCAACCTCCTTTATTAATATGCTTCTCTTACTATTAATACTTGAATCTGATTTTTACCATAATCCGTTCTCTGGCTATATAAAATAAGTGTCTCTTTAGATACCATCATGGAAGTTATGCTTTGAGTTGACAGGTGAACCGAAACTTTCATCTTCTTTCTTCAATATTTTAATGGCAATTAATAGCCAACAATATTTCAACCCTTATGATTATTGTTTCCACACAATTCAAGTACTGGAGACATTGCATGAATCACTGCATCTCCTACATTTACACGATCTTAGTTCCTTAAAATTAAAGATTTAGTAATTTTGATGTGACAGCAAGACAGAAATTATCACCTCTCCAAAGACCACAGGGAATAGGGTACTTGTTACAACCTGGCCATCAGTGGTTTCTAAAATCTTATCCCAAGGACCTGTATGCTACTACTACTTCTGGTACCCCTTATCACAATTTGGATTTTTCAGCAAGCAGATTCTGAAACAAAGATTTAATAAAAGTAGTTTTTTGGGAGGTGAACCAGAAAGCATTCGTAGAAGGGTGGAAAAATGAAGTAGGAAAGGGAAGAAAGCTAAGAATGGGTGCTCTTATGTGGAGTAGGTAGGGTTCAATCCTAGTGCAAAAGGCATGTGAGGCTCAATCCTAGCAGAAACTGAGTAACAGTGTAGCACATACCTTGAGGTTATCTCATCTGACAGGCCAGTGAACTGTGTTACTTTTCCACCATTTCCCATCAGTCAGTCACTGACTGAGGGCTGCTCATGGCAGAGAGGTGACTATATGTCAACTACCCAACAATACAAGCCTGCCTGGCTCACAGATGAAGAGGGATATGGACATCAGAAAAGGCCCTTAGGCAAGAAGTTGTAGGTACATCCATATGAAAGATACCTGGTCATTATGCAAAGGAATGGTGAGAACTAAGGAAACATGAACAGCCCATATTCAGTGTTTGCTACCTTTGGTCATTCTAAGGCTATAAAATATCCTCACTTCTATAGTTAAAATGGCCAGTCCCATGTAATACTCAACACTTGCAATGTGAATCAAAGTTATCACCTTCTTTTTGGAAAGTGATCAGCATTTACTTTCTTTCTATCCTATCTCCTTTTCTCATGCTATTTTGCTGACTGCAGTTTCTGACCCTTTCATTGGAGAATGAAAGACAGGAGAATTAGGAGAGACTGGAAAGTTCTGACTTGTCTGGAACTGTCATATGCTGGTGTCAAGTATTCTCTAGACCTGGCCGATGTATAAAGCAAAGGCACTTTTGTGGATTCTTTGGGACCCCCACCCCCTCATTTCCTTTGATTCAATCTTTTCTGAGTCTTCTGACTCTTTTCTCCTCTGCAGGCTCAAGAAATCCTTGGCCATAGTATCTCTGTCCTGAGGCTTATTTATGTCTCAAAGAGGCCCTATTGTGTAAGATTTAAGATCACTCCATCCTTTTTTTCCCTGGCAGGTAAAAAAAGACTTCATCTGTTCACAGAAATCTTTCCTGATCTTTTTACCCTGCCAAACTCTGAAAATGCAGGTCACTCATGCAGCCATCTGTCCTTTCTCCCACTACTGAGGCAGGAAACCAGTCCACTTCTTGCCTTTTAGATATTCTTTTATGGGAGCTGGACATCAGACCCCCTGTATCCCTCCAACTGCAACATACATATCTGCAACTCTTTGAATGGTCTTATTGAAGTTTCTCTTACCAGGTGTGATGGTTAATATTGAGTGTCAACTTGATTGGATTGATGGATGCAAAGTATTGTTCCTGGTGTGTCTGTGAGGGTGTTGCCAAAGGAGATTAACATTTGACTCAGTGGACTGGGAAAGGCAGACCCACCCTCAATCAGGGTGGGCACCATCTAATCAGCTGCCAGCATGGCTACAAAAAAGCAGGCAGAAGAACGTGGAAGGACTAGACTGGCTGAGTCTTCCCGCCTTCATCTTTCTGCCGTGCTGGATGCTTCCTGCCCTCAAACATCGGACTTCAAGTTCTACAGCTTTTGGACTCTTGCACTTACACCAGTTTGGCCACAAACTGAAGGCTGAACCGTTGGCTTCCCCACTTTTAAGGTTTTGATCTCAGACTGGCTTCCTTGCTTCTCAGCTAGCAGACAGCCTATTGTGAGACTTCGCCCTGTGATCGTATGAGTCAATATTCCTTAATAAACTCATTTTCATATATACATCTATCTCATTAGTCCTCCCCCTCTAGAGAACCCTGACTAATACACCAGTCTTAAGGCAATGAGCAGAAATCTCTGACCTCTTTTCCAGGGCGACAGAGGAGATTTCTCCAGAATATCCTCTCAACAAACTGTCTCCAAATCTCTTTACTCAACTCTCTACACACATGATGTGTATAAAGAATTTAAGAATCATCCAATAAATATGTATTTACCTACTTTTGGAAAACGCTCCATGGTTGTCTATCATATAATTCACTGTGGCTTCTGATCTCTATTGTCATGAGACCTCAGAAAAAAATGAGACAAGAAGATTCTGTTTTAAAAGCTTAGCATGGAGATTTAAAAAATCAAACAATTCCTGGAAACTCAAAATATGGTTACATAAATAAATGTAATACCTACTCATCTTAGAAAAAACAGGGGAGAAAGAAAATATGGAAACAGTAGACAAAGAGAAAAATACGTCCCATAACTCTGGTAACCCCAGGCAACCAATAATTTATCATTTTGATTTATTTCTACACAGTCTTTATTCCATGAATATCATTCTTTATATATTATGGTAAATACTCTATTTACAAATTCTCATTGAGACTAACTCCTGGCATCTTCCATAATACTATTTTAAATATTTCAAAAACAGGATTAATAGAGATAAACTAGCCCAAAGGAGAGATATACTGCAATTTATTTCACTTTTTCCCCTATTGTTAACATTAAGATTGGCTTAGAATGTTAGTAATCAGTACCATAAGCACTGTTCCCCACTAACATTTTCCTTTGGGCTTAGGATCTAGCCACAGAGGCACAGTTGTTGACTTCAAGGGAAATCTCAATATTTAAAGGCCTCTCACTGGTCTGAACCCAGACCTCCTCACTGTTGTTTTATCCTAGCAGGATACATTCTGAAAAGGCTGAAAAAGGGTCAGAATAGATCAGAGGCCAAGCGTCCAGTCTAGTGGACACTTCTGAGACGTTTAAAAAATTGTGGAGGAGCCCAGGGCACAAGGATGCTCACCTCTGGCAGGTAATTTCATAAGATGATTTTGGCTAAAATAATCATATTTGTTTTATAGAATTCAAGTCAGAAGTACCATTAGAGACTCAGTTCCTTAGTTTAAAAGAGTGGTAAAAACCTCAAAACTTATAGATCACTCAGGCCACATAAATAAATTAAATGGACTGATTGGGTCTGCAGCAAACTAGAGAGCTTGTGCCTCATTTCAGGTAAGAAACCACTGCTCATCCTCAGATAGGCTTATCAGAGTTTACAAACAAAGGTACAGGATCCCCAGTGAAATTAGAAATTCAGATAAACAAGGGTTGTTTTTCAGAAAAAGTATGTCCCAAATATTGCACAGAACACACTTGTCCTAAAACATTACTTTTTGTTTACTGAAATTCTAATTTAACTTAGTATTCTGTATTTTACCTGATAACCCTAGCCTCACCCGACTGTTACCATCTGGGAGGGGAAGGCCAGGATTGCTAGATCTTCAGTTCTTTTAAGAGCTAACAGAAATCTGAAGTTTCTTATGAAATCTCATTATTTCTAAATTCCAGCAATTCGTTTTAAATTTTTTAAAAACAAATCTGGGGGGCAGATGATGGCAGTAGGCCATCAGTTAGGGACTCTGATATTAGATGATGATCCACAGTCCAGTCTAAAACATATCTACCACTCAAAGGAACAGTGACAATGCCTATTAATCATATCTTCCTCATGCCAGTGATTGTCTAAGAGCAGGTGTGGACACAAGAAAGACGAAAAAAAAAAAAAAAAAGCAAGTATGTGGTCACGAGACTATCAAAGGAAGTTGGAAAAGTGAAGGAAAGGTTGAGTATTTTTGGGGGGGGAAAAAAAAGAGAGAGAGACTCTGAATATCACATAAAAACTCTTCCTACCTGACTATTTTGAATAGAGCTTCCCCTGTGGCCTAGAAAAGTCAAGTATGTCCGTGAAATTCAAATATAATTCATTAACCATAGTCACATGAACCATTTTAAGGTAATATTAAAAAAACAAAACAAAACAAAACATTTTTTCCTTTACTTAAATCCCACAAGGAAGAGCCTCCAAAGAAAAAAGAAACTTAACTAGAGGTAATATTTACTAGAATAAAGTTAACTGTAGCTTCATTTTAAGCTTCTGTTTCTTAGTTAAGCATGTTTCTGTTTCTTCAATCTAAAATTGAGACATTTTTATTGAAAAAGTCTTCTGTATCTCTACTAAGCAATAATTATTTACTCTGAAGGTATGCAACTCTCAACTTCCTAATTAAAATAAAATAATGGCTTCCCAATCAGTTGTGGAAAGGAGACGTTTAGAGAGTTACCATGAAGCACTTCCCAAGAAACACCATTAAAAATGATGAATACAGGTAGCTGAACATTTTGCTGCTGCTAAATTGAATTCAGCGGATAGGTGGAAGAGATTTTGTTTATTTGATGCCAAGCCTAGATGCATCCATATAAATTGTCTGGCATGTGCAGTATTGTAAGTCAAACAGTTTTGCTCCTGTAAAATAATTCTAGATGCAGAGTTTCCTGGATGTAATTTCCAGGGTTATATATTCATCACATAGAATTTAATTCTCATTTTTGTTAGGAATATAACCACAATGTATATGCTATAACAAAAAGGAGTGAGATTACTATCTTTACCTTAGGTCTGAGGTTTCAGTTCTGAGCTGAATTCCATATTTCCTAGTGAGTTGTTTAATTTTTAAATCAATGACTGAGTATAAATATATAACAGTCAGGGATGATATTAAAAATGTTCAGCCTTACCTATGGCATAAATACTGACCAACCAGAATGGACACCAACTCAATCAAAATAGATATTAGTTGCTTAAAAAAAGTTATATTTCTATACCAGTATACCGCACTACATGCAATCTAGAGAGACGCCTTAGAATGAAGGAAAAAAGGAAAATCCGTCTGTGCCTTCAAGAACATCAGTTGTTTCCTATAACTGATGTTTATATTAGAAGGCAATCTCTCTGATTATCATTTAATTCACTTATGATTTAATTCAATGGTCCATAGGGAAAAGGTTCAGGGAAAAAGAGAAAGGAAAAACCTAGAAAGTGAGGCTTCACAACCATTCAGTTATCTTCTTGCCCATTGTTAGGGGCAATAAGCTAGTGTAGTTTGCAAAATAGGTGATGGTGTTCCCCTCCTAGTAATCATGCTCCTTTCTAATGTAACTTTGAGGCTTCTCCAGTCAAGAGAATGCTATTTCACTTCCTTTTGAATTTGGGCTGGCCTTGTGATTTTCTTTGACCAACAGCGAAAGTGTGCCAATTCTGAGTCCCAGCCCCAAGAAGTATTCATGCTTCCAAGGTTTTACTTCAGAACTTACTTCCATCATGCGAACAAGACTGAGTTGCTTGTTGGATGATGATGGCATAAGGTCCAGTCACTGCTGTGGCTCCAGCTGAATATCCAGGTTGCTACAGATACATGAAGAAGCTCAGCCAAGATAAATCATGGCCAGATTAGCAAAGACACTCAGCTGACACTTAGACTTACAAGATACAACAAATGATTATTGAGTCACAAATATTTGGGATGGCTTGTTATGTAGCAATAAAAAAATAAATACAGTTGATCTGGATAATTAGGGAAAAAAACCAAAAATCAGGTATTAACAGATAAGAATGAGGTATACTAACATCCCAGGACTGTCAGGAATGCATCAGAAATGCATCCCAATTCTGCTCAGTTTTATAGTGCTGAGATTGACAAAAATGTAGCTGTCTGAATAAAAAGGAAGAGAGGATTGAAAAGATTGCCTTTGTGCCATATGACAGAAAAAAATGAAGAAATAATTTTGCAATATATAGCCTCTATATTGTTTTTCTCATTAATGTTTCAGATAAAAATAGATAGAAACCAGACTTCTAGGAATCTTCTTTTCACTGCAGGTCCCAATGTACTCTGTGAAAAGCTTCTAAAATTGAAATGGACCTAACAAAAACATAAATCTTAAAAGATATTTTAAAATAAATATGTATCCATGGTGTCAATTTAAATGTTACTAAAGATCACCAGGGAAGGAAACTGACCTTTCTCTTCATTTAAATGGAAATATTTGGGTCCATATGGGACTTTTGATTTAAATGTCATTGATCTGCAACAAATGATAACAAGAATTCTGGCATTGAATATTTCTAGAAATATTATTTATATATAATATTATCTATATTATTGTAATATAGACAATATTTCTAGAATGCCAAGACAGTACATAATTAGAGCTGAGAAGTTAACATTGAGGGGTAAATACTGCATAAGGTTAAGGATAATGAGAAGGCTGAACTTCAGAAAAGATCATAGTGACTGTAATTTCAGAAGAATTACAAATGAGATGGACATTACTGATTCATAATGCCCTTAATTCTGACAAGATGGCCAACTAGCAGGGGCTGCTGCCTCACTCCTCTAAAATCAACCCTGGAGAAACCACACAAGTAGGGCAGAAATGTGGATCTGAGGAACTAACATTAAAAGAATGAAAAGTCTCTGGGAAACCAATGAAGAAAGAATAAAACAAAAGACTCCTGAACTACTGTACCTGCATGTGTGTGTCTGTACATGTGTGTGCAGGGTGTCAGGGGTGGCGAGAATAATGGGAAAAGTCTATTGGCAAAGTGGCCTTACCAACTTGCGAAAGGAGAGGATGGGGCAGTGCATTTAAATTCTGTTCTTGCTTATACCTCAAGTTATCTTGAGACAAGCATATCCTGTTACTCATAGATATCAATAGCAATAGTGGAGTCAGCAGAGAAATACCAGGCAGCTGGAGAGCCTGTGGGGTGAGGAACTAATGAAAAGAGGTTCAGGTTAATCTGTCCTCTGTCATTCACTCTACCAATGCACCTCACAGTGGAGAACCTGTAGATCAAAACCCACGGAGTTTCTTTCTTCATGATATTCTCCAACCAGAGGAATATCATGGAAGCAAGAATATCTAATATCATGGAGGCAAGCAGGAGTGGTTCTAGGGAGTTCTGTGGTATGTGGGGCGATTGGACTCATTATCTACTAGACATTTCTTCTTGAATGCTTCATTAGTCACCTTAGTCTTCATATGTTCAAAATAGAATTTGTCTTCTTAAGATCTGCCTTTCCTTATTTTGTTCTTTTATACTGAACTATTACCCATATAGTTTTTGAAGCCAGAAATTTGAGAGCCATCCCATATACCATTTGTTCCTAAATTGTATCACTTTTTCCTGCTAAATGTTCATCTCTCCATTCCCACTACTAGGTCCTTAGATATACAATTTTAATTTATATCATGCCATATATAACTTATATAACGCCATATATAATTTTGCTGCTGGGCTATTATTGTACCTGACTCTATTATCACCAGAATGTGCTTCCTAAAACAAAAATCTGATCACATAGCAGAATAAAACCTTAAAAGTTTTCTTATCCATCATATTTCTAGTTTCTATGTTCAATCATAAACCATTCCACACAGGTAAAAATTTATGTTTTTAAATGACATGTAGAGAAAAAAAAAATGTCTATGCCAGTACTTAACCATTTGTGTTCTTAAGACTATTTCCTTTATTAAAATTATGCCCTTTGTAATACTATTTGAAGATCTCCCACTGTCTCAATTTATACAATTAATCCTTCTTAATCAATGATTCTGAATTATCTAGTATGTGATATAATAATGTATTAATTTCCCTCATTTATAGCCTAGATATCCCCCCTCTCCGCATTTCAAAGGCTAGCCACATTGCCAGGAAAGAACTAAGTAAATGGTTGAGGAAGATCACTTCTCAGCTTCATCAGTGCTTTTCCTCTCACTGTCAGTGCTGACTGCTCATTTTCCAAAAGAAATGCCAAGCCCTCTAAATGGGATGATGTTTTTCTTCTCCAGAAGGCAGTGGGATAAAGCAGAACTTCACTCAGAGGTGTCAACTAATCTCTTCAGTTTTCCTAAGCAATTAAGTGTACTGCCACAAGTGTATATGTACGTTAAATATGTGGAATAATACCCATGGCTGTTACAAGTAGAAAGGGAAAAGTTCTTATTAATTTTTACTCTTCTTAGAGTCACAAAGTGAAAGCTTTTAAGGAGCTGGTTAGTTATTTTATAGAAATTTTCTGGATTTTAATCTCTCCTCTTTATCCAAGGTCTGAGGATTCCTTATCCACAAGCCTTTCTCTAGGAGTTTCTATACTCATATCTTCCCCTTCCTTTGTTAGGAAACCTCACCTCTAGCCACAGCAGAATTTTTCACAATGTTTTCATTCTACGCCAAACCCACATGTAAAGTCTATGACTTTGTGTCTGAAGTAGCAATCTGAGATTCTGAAGGCCAGTGCTTTTCAGAATGGACAGAAGCCATTACAGTAATATAGGGTAGTAGGGCTTAAGAACTCCGGGTTCTGTGGTTTAATCCGAGATTGGCTCCTCCAGCCTGGAGGTTGCTTTTGATGTTTCCACTAATATGAGATAAAATCTCATCGAGTTCTTTGGCTATTGAACTCTTTAGATTAAGCACAATATCTTCCCCAAGGGAGGCACTAATTTGGGAGCTAGCACTATTAATATAAAGATACATTTCCCTTTCTGTGGAATCAATGAATCCCTACTGCAAACTTGGACGTTGGACTTCTCTAGTCCTCTTTAAGTGCAAGCAATATAACATAAAACAAGAAAATATATTACCTATAATGGCTTATCTTCTTGGAAGTGCTCAAGATTGATCATTCTAGGAAGGATTCAATTAAATTTTTCAATTTTCCTCTATCTTTATTTTGTGAAATTTGGGGATGAGAAGAAAAGAACATAGCCAATTATTTCCAATGCATTCATTTTTGCTTCTCTTTTCTTATGTCTAGGCTGTTGTACCTACCTTATAAATTCTGCTATTCCCTTAATCGTAAAGCCCAAGATGTCAATGTCTAACTTAGTGTCTGAAATATAACTCCTTAAATACATGATTACTGAATGAATAAACTGCTAAATAGTTTAGATCTTTTGTGCAATATAGGGACTATAGTTTAATAACAATGTATTGTATTCTTGTAAACTGCTAAAAGTAGATTTTAAGTATTTTTAACACAAAAATGATAAGTATGTGAAGTAATAAATATGTTAATTACCCCTTTTTAGCCATTCCACAATATATACATATTTCAAAACAATACATACACAATAAATGTATACATTTTGTATCTGTCTATTGAAATATAAATTAATATTTCAAAAAGAAGCAGTTTATGGTGAATATGAATGCTTATTGAAGGAAAAGCCTTGACTCTTTAATTTTGGCACATTTTACCTGCCAAACTTTTGTTTTCCATCCAGAGAATTTGGTTGTTTTCTATTTCATGAATTACAGAATATCCAAAAAGTAGCATTTACAATTTTACTGCAAAAAAATAATCTTGGCACTAATGCCCCCAAAATACTACCCTACCTAAGTGAAACTCAAAAGGAACTTTTATAAAAACAAATTAAAAAACATGAACGCTGGGTGGGTTTATGCAGAGGCTCCTCTAGGTCTGTATGTAGGAGCTACAGAGGAGTGCAATTGCACCTTGAGGGACAAGATAGCCAGCTGTTCAGCTCTGACCTCTTGCTTTCTTAATGCATTCTCGGCTCATAATGATACAATGACTGAAAAGTCTCCAGGCAGTCCAAAGTTCGTAAATCTTACTAACAGAAATTCTGACGTATTTCTATAATACCAGCCAAGACAGTTTTATTTGTATTCATCTTCACTACTCCACAAGGATGTATAAGCACCCAGTCTTGGCTAGCATTTTCCTGGGCATTGTAAAGATTTCACATAGTTTATGATCTAGGCGGCAAATAAGAGTAATGCACAAAATGATTTGGGGAAAATATTTAAAAAACACCACTAAGCACTATAAAAAGAGAGAGAGAGAGAAAAAAAAAGCTATATACTCTTCAGTTTAAAGAAACAAGGAGAGAGCCAGGCAGGTATAAGTGAAATAGCATCCTTAAATAGCATCTTTAAACATAAGTAGAAGAGGAGTGCAGGATAGCCATGCATATGCAGCTCTGATGTGCTCCATCTCTCAAACCCAAAGCTTTATCTGCAAATGTATGCCTGATAATATGTACAAAAAACATGGACATTTACAAAGCATATGACAATATATGTGCCTGAACAAGAAGTGCACTAAAATAGTAAATGAAAATTACGCTAAAATAATGTTTTTTCAACACTATTAAGAGGTTTTTTGTTTATTTTATATTGTTTTGGCACAGTGAGAAAAGAACAAAGTTTAAGTGAACATGTACATTACTATCATGCATTCTGATCATTGGTGTAGTTATATAGTACTATACTATACTATACTATACTATACTATACTATACTATACTATACTTTATACATGTTGATCATATGCTTACCTTAGGGTGAATCTAATATTATTATGTGCATCCGTCATGATATCTGGGGTTAGGTACTCATGGCCAAATAAACAGACCAAGAAGTCCAGGGAGTTCTTCATGTCACCATACAATGATGCTGAGGTTAGAGAAATGATGAGAACCAGGAAAGTTTAAAGTTTAGAAAACAAAAGGGAAAACAGCTGTAAAAGATGGGATTCAAATAGACAAATTTGTCTAAGGAGGAAAACAGATATTGTACAAATTTATTTCCTGTTTCTTCCTGTCAATGATGTAACTCGCTGAAGTCAGACATTAACGCCGGATGGTTCAGTCAAAAGGAGACCTGTAGCCAGAGACCTTTTTTAAACAAATTTCGGTAAAAATCTATTAACTTTTATTATTGTTTCCATGTTCATCATGTGCATGACTTTCAATTCCTGCGTTAAAAAAAATTTAAAAAGCTTACTCAAGTGTTCATATCCAACTAGATTCAAACATTGTTATTATAAAAGACTATCAGAACAAAATCCCAGCAGTGAGACCTGTCCTTGGCAGCATTTACAGAGAAATTGATTGTGTAATTAGAATTGCAATGTGCATAGCACATTACTTAATCTAATATTATAGGGGGTTAAAACTACAGTAACCTATCTGACAACAAATGGTTAAAAATAAAAATGATAATCATTAGACTCAAGGAGTTTGAAAGAAATAAACAAAAAGACATGAAGTAGAAAAGAATAATAGAAAATTAACAAAGCCTAAAGATCTTTGAAAAGATTAATATGTTAGATCTCTGACAAGATGAGACAAGTAAAAAGAGAAATAATCAAATAAGTAATATCAGACAGAAGAATGGATAAACTCATAGAAGCAGAGAGTAGAATGGTGGTTGCTAGGGGCTCAGAGAAGTGAGGAATGGAGTGATGTTTGCCAAGGGTATAAAAATGGTGACGGTGACTGTAGAGGCAATAAATATGTCAGTTACTTGGAATGTGGTCATTATTTCGCAGTGCATATCAAACATTAAGATATACAACTTATATATTTTATCATCAAAAATTTAAAGAGTAACAAAGTAAAAAATTTTAAAAGACCAAAAGATGAATAAATAACCACAGATACAACAGAGATGGAAAAGTGTATTGAAATAAAATTATAAATAGCTATTTAAATGCAAATTAGGAAATTTGGATTAAATTCATTGATTTTAGCAAAATGCTATGCCAAAATTGGCTCAAGAAGAAATAGAATTTAAATATATCAATACTTTTTAACATATGAAAGTATTCAAAAGCCTAGTTTTTGATCATTTACCAGTGAGTTCTATACCCATGCTATCATTCAAATAGCTAATAATTAACTTGATCTGATGTTGGTAATTTCAACCTGTTTTATGGTGAAACATATGAACTGCATCTCACATATGCACCAAATAAATGTAAGTAGTCCTCAGTTTATGCAGTAGTGTGATAACAATTATAATGAAAGTTATTAAATATTAAGTACATAATAAAAATAAATGTACATCTTGCTTATTAATATGGTAAATAAGATCTATAAGTAACTCTGATATCTATCATAATTTTTAAAAGGTGATGAGCACCAATGTTATTTGGAACTATATCTCAAAATTTTATTGTTAAAGAAGTAACAGATACTCTTAATATTACTGTGGTTTCTTGACTATATTTATAATTACGGAAATTGCTATAATTCAGTTTCAAGTTAGTGGAAATAAATAAGTGCTCTTATCTGATTCAGATTTTTAGATACCCTAATTCTATCCATGGAAACCTTTGTTCATACACCCCAGGTTAAAAATTTCAAAAGGTAAATTACTTAACCTTTTGTACTTTAACTTTCTTATCTGTTAAATGGTAAAATGGGAATAATAATAGTACCTACCATAGTATATTGTTGAAAGAAACAAATTTTCATATATATATATATAGCCAGTAGAAGAAAGATGCATATAAATATTTGCTGTGGTTGTTATTGATGTTATGAATCATTCAATGGATAGCCGATCCCTATCTAATAAAAATTGTTCCAGAATATAGTGAAAGATAAACAATGCCAAGCTGATTTAATGAGGCTGTGCAATTATCCAAAACCAGATAAAGACAATACACAAAAGCAATTTTAGGGCTATTTCACTAAATACAGATGGAAGAATTCTAAACTAAATGTATTTAGAAACAATAAATCATGCTCAGTTTGTGAACCAACATCAGATTTGTTAATGATATTCAGCACATTAATAGACTCAAAGATAAAAATTATATCATTACCTCAATAGACACACAAAAAAGCAATTGTCAACAATAAGTTCAACACTTATTTAGGACAAAAAAATCAGCAAACTAGGAAAAAAAGAGAATCTCCTCAATTTGAAAAATACTACAATTCCAAGAAGTACAGTAAAATGTATACTTAAGAAAATGTATATGAAAGCCCTCTACAATTAAAAATTAGCAAGGGTTCCATTATCACCTGTATTATTTATCAGAGTTTGAAATGTATATTAAAATAAATAAGATGTATAAAGACTTCATATACATAGAAAAATCAGCAGAACAAATAGAAACACCATTAGTAAAAATAAGAAATTTTTGCATGTTTGTTGGAATCAAAATAAGCATTGAAAAATGAATTGAATCTCTCTACATTAAAAATGACCAGTTACAAAATATAATAAAAAACACAACTAACATTTTATTAGTAGTAACAGAAACTAAGAATTGTAATAGTAACAATCACTAAAAGTATCTAGTGATCATCTCAATGTAAAAAATACTAAAATCTTTCTAAAGGGTATAAAGGAAGGACAATGGAAAGAATCTGTGGTGTTGGATAAAAATGACTATTACAAAAATTGGATTTTCCCCAAATTAATTAATACAACTACTCCAGTCATAATTCTAATTGTCTTGTAAAATAATTTAATAGGTTTGTTCTAAAAATTCTATGAAAGTATAAACATTCATGAATATCTAAGGAGAAATTCTGAAAAAAGGTAGGAAAAAAGGGACTAGATATGACACAAACTGAAACAGTAGTATTAAAACCATATAGTACAAGTAAAAGACTAGATCAATAAATCAATGGAACCAAATATAAAGCCTTGAACAGACCTATGTATGTATGGGTATTCAGTATTGGATGAAAGTATTCCTACAAATCAATAGAGTGAATATAGACTAATTTATAATTATGTTGGGCAAATTGGAATATTATATCAAGAAAAGTAAAACTGAACTCATAATATCATTTACAATGGTGAACTCTGGTTAAAAACCTTAATGTAAAATACACACACATAAAACCCCTGAAATTTATAGAAGAAATGGTTTTCTTAAACAAAACTACAAAAGTATAAATCCAAAGATAAAATTTTGATGAATCTAATTAGGAATTTTATCCCAATAAACAGGCTAATGACACATAGGAGAGTGTATTTGCATTGAGAGAAATGGCAAGGGATCTCCGTTTTCTTGTAAGAAAGGCCATGAGAAGTAAATACCACGGCTGCAATAACCAGAAATAATAAAAATAAATTTTAAAAAAATTTGGAAAAAATCGGATTGCTGCAGAAGCAACAAAGAAAACACTTTTCTCAAATTAGCTCATTTTCTTCCTTAAAGCATTTGTGAATCTGGATGTAGACTGAGGACAGAGCGGCTTTATTAGAGAAAAAAAAAAAAAAATCACCAAAGTTTTTGACATTACTTGGCTAAGGATGATATATCAGAATCTAGAAGAACCCCAGATATATGTCTGTTTCCCCCACAAGGTATTTGCAGGGGGTTGGGATGTTAAAGGAAACTAGGAACCTGGACCAGAAACTTCTAAAAGAGATCATTACATCTTTCAGTTTCATGGTAATTAGGAGACAAAACCTATTAAAGAGAGAGGCCCTGTTTTCAACACGGAGTCAATACCCTCTAGATATTTGCAGACATTGATGCTACATGGAGTAGGAGGTTAACAGGCTGATTTCAAAACCTGTAAGTAAAATAATTGAATCTTGCAGTCTTTCAGGACTGTAGAGGCAGAGTCTTACCAGTCTCTTGGTGCTTTCTACAAACCAGAGATAATGCTGAGTTTCTCTAAATTACAACCCAGCTCTGACTCATCTAAAGCACTTTCTGAATTAAGGTAACTAGCCCCTTATCCTGTCTGGCTAACAGATAGAATGAAGAGAAAGAAAGAAAGATAAACAGAAAGAAAAAAAGACAAATGGAGAAGGTGACAAGATGATAATAGCTATCTGGAAAGATGGCAGCAGCAATGATGTCAAATTTTTAAATATTTCAATATCTCCTCATAAAAACAGAGTAACTAGGCCAGGTGCAGTGGCTCACGTCTGTAATCCCAGCACTTTGGGAGGCTGAGGCGAGTGAATTACCTGAGGTCAGGAGTTCAAGACCAGCCTGACCAACATAGTGAAACCCTGTCTCTACTAAAAATACAAAAATTAGCCAGGCGTGCGGGCTTGTGACTGTCGCCCCAGCTACTCAGGAGGCTGAGACAGGAGAATTGCTTGAACCCGGGAGGCGGAGTTTGCAGTGAACCAAGATCGCGCCACTGCACTGGGTGACAGAGCAAGACTCTGTTTCAAAACAACAACAACAAAAACAAAACAAAACAAAACAAAAAAAGAGTAACTAGATAAGCCCTCTTTCCTCTGGAAGGAAGGAACACCATCCAAAGTCTCTGATATTCTTTTACATACAATGTTAAGTATGCAAATATTGGTGGTCCAAATATTGGAGTATTGGATTATCACTGTAGAATTGACCTACCTGGGAATTGGGAAAAAAATCCTGGTTTCCATCTCTGCTAATTTATAAGCAAATGTGGTGGAATCATTCCCTGGAATATTGTGTACATAATTTAGAAGCAACAGAACCATATACCATTGAAATTTGAATAGATAATAACAGAATGCTGAGTGACGAAATTAAGAAACACTGTGCATACGTACACAAAACATTGTGGGGTTTGTTTGTTTTTTGAGACGGAGTCTCACTCTGTCGCCAGGCTGGAGTGCAGTGGCGCCATCTTGGCTCACCACAACCTCCGACTCCCTGGTTCAAGCGATTCTCCTGCCTCAGCCTCCTGAGTAGATGGGATTACAGGCATGTGCCACCACGTCCAGCTAATTTTTGTAGTTTTAGTAGAGATGTTGGCCAGGCTGGTCTAGATCTCCTGACCTCATGATCCACCCATCTCGGCCTCCCAAAGTGCTGGGATTACAAGTGTGAGCCACTGTGCTGGCCTAGAGGATTTTTTAAAGAGAATGTTAGTCCCATGAGCAAAATCCTTTTGTCTTTTGTTCTAAACACAGATATTCTAGAAGACTTTTTAAAGAGAATTTTGATCTCACGAGCAATCCAAAGAATAAAAATTTTAAAATTAATACTATAAGTTTTATCCCCTAGTTTGGCAAAAATTTGAAAGTTGAATAATATCTCTTGGTAAGGATATCAAGTAACGGACACTTTTGAAATGCTGCTAGGAGTATAAATTGGTAGAATCATGCTGGACAACTATTAATTGACCATTGCGTAAAGCAAATCCAACAGTTCCATTTTTAAGTACTTACATTAAATTCTTTTGCGTTTGCACAAGAGGACAAGTATGAGAATATTAGTCTCAGCATTGTTTGTCATGGTGCAGTAGGGGAATTGATAAAGAAAATCTCATGTGTTCGTTTGAAGGAATACTAAACATTGTAAAATAGAATTGAGATCTCAAACGCCAATGTTTAAATTAATAAAGCAAAATACAGAACCATATGTATCATATGTCAATTATATAAAATTTAAAATGCTCATGTATAGTAACACTTTACATTATCTAATTGTACTTTTACAACTAAAAATATTGAAAATGATGGATTTTCCTGGGAAGAAAGGAAAGGGAAATGAGACCAAAAAATGTAAATTAAAAACGAGACATTGGCTACATCTACAACGCTTCATTTTGAAAGGAAAGAAAAAAAAGACTAGTGGAGAAGGTGACAATAGCTATCTGGAAAGATGGCAGCAGCAATTATGGCAAGTTTTGGAAACTTTCCATACCTCCTCATAAAAACCAGACAGTTTTTATGTAACTATCTAGTTACATAGTTACCCTGTAACTATCTAGAATGGAATGGAAATTATAAAGGGGCTTCTGGGGTCTCAAGCAGTTCTATTTCTGGATGGAGGTGGTGTTTGACTTGTAATAATTTCAAAAATTGGTAATAGCAGCTGTGTATAGATAAGTAGAATACACGTACTTGTCATATTATTTGTGCTTTACTGTTGCATTGAAATTCCTCCAAAAATATAATAAAATATGTTGGTGGATCAACATCAAGATATTAGAAAGCTGGTATACATATTTTCCTCAAAGCCCAAAGTTATAAGCCATAAAACTCACTTATTCATTTCTCTAAGCCTAGATTCAACAATAGGCTCTGAGCTTCTTTGATTGCCATGTTCTGCTTGATCATAAATAATATACATAGGATACTATATTTAGAAATATTGCTTACTCAAAATTCTGGAAGTTCTCAATAAATTTTATACTAAATTAGGAATGTTTTATCATTCATGGATAAAATGGGCAGACAGATTATACTATGCAGAGATTTTTATAATAATAGTACACATTTTATGATAATCTATCCAAATATTCCATCTATGCCCCAATAATGATAATAAAACTTACACTGAATAAGTTCATTATTATTTATAGTTTAAAAATTAATTTTTTACCTATTATTAGTTGATTTTCTCAACACATCTAAGCATTCAGATGCATTAACCCTATTTTTAATTTAATTTAATTTAATTTAATTAATCTATTAGAGATAGGTTCTTGCTCTGTCACCCAGGCTGGAGTGCAGTGGTGTGATCACAGTTCACTGCAGCCTCGATACGCCTGTGCTCAAGCAATCCTTCCACCTCAGCCTCCCAAGTAGCTGGGACTACAGGCACAAGCCACCATGCCCACTTAACTTAAAAAGGATTTTTAAAAGACAGGGTCTTGCTATGTTGCCCAGACTGAACTTCAACTCCTGGGGTCCAGTTACCCTCCGACCTGGGCCTCTGAAAGTGCTGGGATTACAGACAAGAGCCACCATGCTGGGACAATACTAATTGATTTTTACTCTCTAACCTAAAAAGGTTAATTAACATGCCCAATATTACATGAAAATTCATGAAAGAAATAAAATTCCAACTTAAGTATTATTTTTCTTTAAGTCTGGTGTTTTGCCATTAATCTTAAAGTATTGATTTTTTTTTTTCTGGATTTGCTGCCTAGTCCACTGTAATTGGCAACTGAACTCATGGGTTTAACCTCATTAACTTAATTTTCTAACTGTGTTAATTAACTTAGGACAAGCATGATTAGACATTGAATTTTACCTGAAAAACATAAGGGATCCTCAAAAATATTTTATTTTGCTTTCAAACTCATTAAAGAGCACTAAGCAACCAAAGTAGATATACTCAATAAGAGGAATGAAAAGCTTACTTTGTCATCTGCTAACAACCCTCACAAAGCCAAGCCCGAAGTAATTTCATAGACACAGATTTCCTTAGAAACCCTAGGGTTATAGGTTAGTTGCAATTAGGATATTAATAAGAACATTGACATAGGTAATAAAAATTCTATTTGGCCAAGGATAGAATGTTTGAGAGTTTCAGATCTCAGTACTTTGCCATGCAACCTATTGCCATGCAATATTAAGGTGCTTAATATTGACCCACTGGCTCCAAACTTATGTAAAGGAGTTTGTAATATTGGTTTAATAACACAGCTATCCTTGTTGATTTTTTATTCTATGTCAGAAGTAAAAGCAAACCTGCTAAAAGAGAATATGGGCATAAATTATGAAACCTCAGCCATGCAAGCCCTCCTAATTTTAATTGCCCTATTTAAAAAATATATCAATCAGCTAAAAACTATT
Source organism: Theropithecus gelada (assembly GCF_003255815.1). NCBI lineage: Eukaryota > Metazoa > Chordata > Mammalia > Primates > Cercopithecidae > Theropithecus > Theropithecus gelada. The sequence goes on along the minus strand of NC_037673.1, from coordinate 93,306,886 downwards.
TCTTGGGTGGCTACAAAACCTATTACTGAATTGTTTCTACAGTGATTTACAAAGCAAACATCCTGAGTATCTATTGATTTCTCACAAGAAACTCTGGGAAACATATCAATTCAACAAATCAATTTAAAATATAGTTATTGATCTGCTAATAGTGCCAAACACTGAAATATCTTTTACATATACAAAAATAAGTATTACTTGAGGCTTTTTGCCCTTAAAGAGGTATCAATCTAGGAAGAAGAAAATACAGATAATTAAATAATATAATGTAAGTACATTCCTATCTGTGATCATAAAAATTATAATCTTTCCTCTATATCTTCATGCAGCCCACAGTCCTAAAAGAATTCAAGCTCTCTAAAGACTCAGATGAGGAAATAATTAGTTCTACACTGTAGTAAGGGAAGTTAGAGAAAATGTTTTAGAAATTAAAATTTTTCATCTGACTCATTCTCAATTTCATGTGAGCTTCCACAACTTAAAACCCTTCTGGCAACTGAAAATATTTGCTGTTTGTTAAGACAAATTATTTTATTCAGTTTTTCTTATCCATTGAATCACTTAGAGTTTTTAGATGGCAAGTAACAGAAATTCACTTAAATTAGACCACATAAAATACATTAACTAGAAGAAATGTGATGATCAAACATAAAGAAACCAGAAGGACAGATCTTAGAAGAGAAACCGAAAAGGTTCTGGAGAACTCCTCCAGGATCTACATCACAGAAAGTGATGAATAGTTTCTTCAAAATGCTGTTATCGGGAAAAAAACAAATGGAGTTCCAATCCTATGTTGAAAGGATGATATAAAATATATATGCAAAATAGACATGCCATAAAGATATAATTTAACAAATTATTATGAAGCAAATACCATATAACAGCTGCTCAGATAAATGGAACATTTATCAGTATTATATAAGCCTTTAATGTGTCCTTTCCTAATTAGAATCCACTCATTTATGACTTAGTGAAAATAATTTTCTTGCTGCTCCTAAACTTATGTAAAGTTCAAAAACAAGCCAACTATTGCCTATTCTTTCTCGCTATAATCAAAATCAAATTTTAGACAAGAAATAAGAGAAGAAATGAATAGAGAGAGAGAGAGAGAGAATGCAGAGAGGAGGGAATAAAAAGAGATTGACTCAGGTATTCAGGTTGACCAAGCTTGGAAAACATCCTCAGACTTGACTGACAATGCTAATGAATAGATCAACAGAGAAATATTACTTTAAGCAATACATGATGTCAATAACTGCAGAAATGTGAACTCATGCTAATCAGGAAAAATTGACAAAATATCTGCTGTATCCATGAATTTTCCATTAGAGCCACAACAGCAAAAGTTCACATATAGTAAAAGATTTTCAGATGTCAGGAAACTGTCCAATTTAGGACCGTATATCTTGACTCAATCAAAAATCAACATCTTGACTTTGACTTCTTCATGTTCTTTACATTGCAGAGTTCATTTAAGACCTCAATCAAATGCTTCCACTTCTAGGAAGCCAACTAAAGCCCTTGCAACTCTTCTCTAGACTAAAGGTGGTATTTATCAGTCAGTATTACATTCTCTTTATACTACCTTTTTTTTTTTTTTTTTTTGGACAATTTTGTTGCATTTCGTTTCCATGTGTAAGCACTGACAACTGCAAAGAGGCAGCATTTTCCACTTACTTTTCTGAAAAACCACATGGCTAGATTAACTTTCTGCCCACTCAGGACAGGATTGAATAAATCTTATCCACCACCCACCCCTCAGCAAAAGCTAAAAAGGGGGAGTTGTGGCAATCACTTAAAAAACAAATCAATGTGTAAGAATTCCCAGTTGGTCAGTAATCAGATTTGCTCTTTTTGCACTTGGGGGTCACTCCCTACCTCCTCACCCCTCCCAACCATCACCACCTCCTTCAAAGGAGACACACAGAAAGTGCCTTTCAAAAAGAAAACCTATTCTGTCCAGTGCCATAGGTTTAGATGTATCTGCCAATTCCAGCCAAAGGGATGGCCATCTGTCAATTTAGAAAGGTTGAGAGCTGTGATGTCACTCCAGCATCATGGTCAGCTCCATGCCAGTACAACAGCCTCAAAGGTTAAAATACAGATAACACACAGACACATACACATTTATGGATGTTAAATACCAGAATGTAAATCCACTTTAGAGATGTATCGAATAAGGAAAAGGGGTTGGTGGTAGGGCTGTATGTTTTGGGCACTGGTGCCTGTTGCACTCAGAATTAACACTGCTTAACTAACATCATGCTGGGGAAAAGAGGGAGATAGAGTGGAAAGAGAGGAAGTAAATGTAACAAAGGAAAACAGCTTGCCTGAAATTATGTGATTTTTTTTTTTCCTCTCTTGACTGAATAATGCATTTTGAATTGGAAAAACGTCTTTCCTTCACACTCTTCCAAATAATCAGAGGGAATATAAAAGCTGATTCAGAATACAAATAAAACCTGTTTCATCTCCCCCACACCTCCAAAAAAAATATTATTCATACCCCAAGCCCATAAATTACAAGGCAGGCAATTGATTTCCTAATTAGGAGGCAAACCATGTCCACCTAGAGGATGAGACAGTTGTGCCAAGGGTCCCTTCTGAAAGCTCCAGCTCTGACTCTGCCCCTTTCAGGCCTCAAAAGGTAAGCATCCATCTTTGGTGAAGTTTTAAGTCTCTCTGGAGTGCCTGCCAGCCAATGCCTCCTGGGCAGTGGGAGGTCAGGGCCCTCCTGGCTTTCCTATGCATTCCCTGCCAGGTGTCTAGACTGTTCCATCCACATACAGCATTAACTTCATTCAGTTGGTAGAAGTGGGCACCAACGGGAGACAGCACCTTCTGCATTAGTCATGCCAGACAGGCCACAGAGGGAAACCAGAGGCCAGAAAAGTGATTTTAAAAGGAAAAGAAAAGGCAGTCACCTAGTTTTTGAGAAAACTTAAATTCAATTTGTATCACCTGTTATAAGATTTCTGCATTCCAGAATTTTGATAGTAATTTGTTAAAAGATGACATATTAGGTGGCACATTGTTATGTTAATAGGCTCTAATGAATCACATTTCTCAGTATTCACATTGTTGGTGTTTCCCTCCCACATGTTCTTGGTTATGTGACTTACTTAGGAGAATGAGGAAAAACATGTACACAGTGGGCCTTGTCCTCAAGGAGTATTGCTGCCACCATTCTAGACTTCCAGAGGATCAAAGACCACATGGAAAGGAAAGCAGCCATCACAAATGTCCCAGTCAAGCTGTGCTCGCAACAGACCATCTAGCTGAATGAATCTGCATGAGAGAGCCCAGGATAGCATTGCAGGGCCACCCACCTAACTCAAGGAATTGCAAGAAATAATGTTTTGTTGTTGTTGTTGTTGTTGCTTTAGGTCAGCAATAGATAATTGATCCGTAAAATGGTACCAGAATTGGATGGTTGCTAAAACACACTCCTAAAATTTGTGCTATCGGTTTTGAGACCGGGCAGTGAGTAGTCACTGAAGGAGTTGAGAGGAGCCTGCTATTAGAGGCTAGAAAGATGTTTTGTAGTCTTGAAGCAATAACAAACTGTTTTCTGCAGTCTTTGGAGATGTAGAATATGCCTAATGGTTCAGTAATGTGAATCTAGCTAAGGAGAATTCTAGGCAGAGTTAAAAATGTCAATTTTCTTCTTTGACTGTATATGATAAAGAGAAAGAGGAGCTAAAAGAGGCATTTTACTTTGTAAGGGAATGTAAAGAATATGTAAAGAAACCAAGGGTTGCTTGGTTGAAAAATCAAAACATTTCACATAATCTCTAGATGGCAAAGAATTCTCATAAAAAGAAATGCCTTTAAAATAATTATCAAATTAGTATTGTAGCTGTAGGACCCTTTGTTAAGACCTCAAGACTATTGAAAGAGGTGCCTAGTAGACCCTTTTATCTAGAAAAAAAGACTCTTTAGAATCTTATAAGCTTTGTCCCACGGCAGCCAAAAATGGAGTTTAAGGGAAAGAAAGAGGTCTGCCTTAAAAATAATTGTAAATGTGGCTTTGCGGGGCATCAAGTGAACTCTACCTGACTTGCAGAAAGATTACAAAGTTTTTTTTTTTTTTTTTTTTTTTTTTTTTTTTTTTTTTTTTTTGAGACGGAGTCTCGCGCTGTGTCACCCAGGCTGGAGTGCAGTGGCGCGATCTCGGCTCACTGCAAGCTCCGCCTCCCAGGTTCAGGCCATTCTCCTGCCTCAGCCTCCGAGTAGCTGGGACTACAGGCGCCCGCCACCACGCCCGGCTAGTTTTTTGTATTTTTAGTAGAGACGGGGTTTCACCATGTTAGCCAGGATGGTCTCGATCTCCTGACCTCGTGATCCGCCCGCCTCGGCCTCCCAAAGTGCTGGGATTACAGGCTTGAGCCACCGCGCCCGGCGATTACAAAGTTTTTAAGAGAATTTATCAGTTCGTATTGAAAAAAATAGAGACAGTGTGAAAGGAAAAGAAGCCATTGTCTCCCTCAATTTACTGAGGGTTAGTAGACTGATAAACCTACTCAGCTACAAATGTAGGTCATTTCTTATTTGAAAAAAAAAAAAAAAAAGACATCTCATAGGCCAGAACTGAATTTTCAGAGACAAAAGCCAAGAATCACAGAAGACAATACTTTAGAAAATGACTCCCAGCTTCCAGGAATAGAACTAGGCCCTAATCAAGGAACATTCTCTGCTTTCAGTGTGGCTTGTGCCTGTCTGGCATTTAGAGTTGCTATGATCCAGTGATTGCCATGTTCTTCTCTTCCTTTCTTTTGTTGAATGGGAGTGTCTATTGCCGTCACTGCTCCCTGATTCATTGTTTTGTGTTAAGTATGTGAGGGACAAATAGCTTGTTTTTGTAAGTCATGAGGATTTATATCAAAAGAGCTCCACCCAAAATACCTCATCCATATCCAAACCTGATTCTGTTTATTAGATCATAAACTCCCTAATTGATGCTATGACTGGATGAAGCCATCGGTGTTTCAGAGGTGATGAGTGTGTTTTGTGTGTGAAAAAGACATGAATCACTAGAGCCAGAAGCTGGACTGTGGAAGATTGCTACCAAAATGGAATCCAGTGAATCACACCTTCCTGTAACCACATGCTTGTGATATCTCCTCCCTCATGGAATTTGCTTTTGACAATGGAACATCAAGCATTTGCATATTGGGGCTTGCACTCTTGAAACACTGCTGCCCTATGTGAGGAAGCCTGGTCTAACCACCTGGAGGATGAAAGACCACATTTGGAAAGACACAGAGCCATCTCAGTTTTCTCAGCTGAAGTTAGCTCCCAACCAATTTTTTAGATGGGTACAACTGTTCAAGTAAGCCCAGGTAAATATAGCAAAAGAATTACCCAGTTACAAGTTAGGGACCAGTATCAAAGCTTTCTGGAGTCTTTATCATGCCTAACTAATGCTGAGAAATAGTAAACGTTCAATTATTGCTGGCTAATTGATTGACCCTTCCATATGATTGTTTTTCTTTTAGGGATACTTTAGTTTTCAATAATTTATACATCTATAAATAAATACCGTACCAAAATGATCTTTAGAGAGTAGGAGTTCTGATACTTATTCTTAGCTCTCTGGTACCACCAAAATAGGTATTTAATTTTGAATATTAGTTTTTTACCTTCCACTTTTTAACCATATTATGATGTACAAGTAGAAGAGATTTGTTGAGAATTTTACAGCTTAAATCAAGTTTCAAATCACTGACCCATACACATTCTTGTTTAACACTTGGGATTTAATTTAAAAGTCTGGATTTATCCTGAATAATGCTTTGATAGAACTAGTAGGGCAATAAAAGGAGGATGAGAGAAGCTCATGTCAAAATGTCACAGATTCCTACTATTATTACCATGTTTCAGTAGTTTTTCTCAAATGAATGCTTCTAATTTGTTATATTTCTTTAATCAATTTCCAGAGATCAGAAATTGATGTTTTTGACAGTTTTGTCTAGTTTTATCATTGCATTACGTGGAGGCAATTTGCTAAGCTCCTCACTGAGCCATTCTGAAAGTCCTATTTCCCCATTGCTTCTGTTTGAATAATTCTTATTTATTATCTTCTTACTATTTTCCAGGTAATCTGTCAATAATAATGTATATAGATATATTTATATTACATTGTACATTATTATTCACTACCAATTTCTTTCTTCTTCATCTTATTCTATCTTTAGGATTCTGTTCTGGTTCATTTTATTGGTTTGTTTATGTAATTATTCCTTAAGTATTTTCCTCAGATAACACGTATGAATTATACACTCTATATTCACAGTCTTAGTAACAAAAAGAACTTTGGCACACATGGGCATATTATTCACTAGGGAACTTTCACTTCTGTGGGTGATCTGAAATAGAGGCTATGAATCCCATGCAAATGAGCACATGAGCTTGTCCTGGGTCTCTTTTAAAAATCATGAGCAAGGAAAATGTTACCCCAAACCTGAAAAGAATCCTGGAAAACTGTGCTTACTGACCCTGAGACATATTAGGAAGCAAATCAAGTGATGTGTAAAGACATAATTCCTTTCAAGGGATCAGGACTTCAAGTCTACCAGCTTATGGGGAAAAACTTAAACTCATGTGTTGTGCATGAAGAAAAGCCTTGATCAATAAACTGACATAAGCTTGACATAAAAACTGGACTAAAGCTGAATAAAAGGTTGTGGCTCAATTAAAAGTATGCCCATTTTAACTAGAGGGGAGAGTTTCATTATCCACAGCATTCAAAGACTCTTAAATGAAGAAAATGACCAAGGAAGATGAATTCATTAAAAAATTATAAAACATATGAGAAAGCCTAATACCAACCATGTAGCCTTGGATTTTATAAAATAAACATTTGCATCCAAATGACTATAGCAAATAGAACAATCTGAAAGGGTATCAAAAATAAATACATTTCATGTCTACAACAATTATATGAAGATATTCACACAATAAAACAATAATAGAAAAATTTTGAAACAAGAAGAGCCAGATGTGAAAAGTATACAAAAAAATGCTTAATACAAAATATAGTCATCAAAATAAAAATTGTTCAACATTGATCAAGTGTGGATGAAATATTCTAAAGAAAGAATCAATTAATGAAACAGTTCAGGAAATCTTTCAGACATAGAAAGATAAAATGGAAGAAAATGTGAAAAAAAAATCATGAAGAATATACATCACCATCCTGGATTTCTCTCTGAAACTCCAAACTTGTATATTCAACTGTCAGCTCATCTATTCATACTTGGATATGTAAGACATTTCAAACCAAGCATGGCTAAAACTGAACTCTTAATTCTCCCACCAAAAACTATTTTATTCACAGTCTTTCCCATCTCAGTTAATGCCAGCTCTATCCTTCCAGTTAATTAGGCCAGTTACCCTGGTGTAAGCTTGATGTCTCCTTATTTTCCTGTGTTAAATTCAATGTATCATCAATTTGTCGACTCTAGTTTCAAAATATATTCAATATCTGACCACTTCTCACCATCTCCACTAGTACCTCCCCAGTCTGAGTCACTATCATCTTTCACCTGGATTATCTGTTGAAAGTTTCTTATCTGGTCTTCCTGTACTGCCCTTTCTGAACTGTAGTCTGTTCTCAACACAGAAGCTAAAGTGGTATCTTTGTAGTATAATATGACTTATATCTAGTCTGCAATTAAAACTTGATAATTTCGTTTCATTAGAGTAAAAACCAAAGTCCTTCAAATATCTACATAATCTGCCACCTGCACATATATTATCACCTCTCTATCTCCATCTCTTTGTCTCTCCCCTTCCCCATCACTCACTCTGCTCTAGAAACAGTGGGATTCTTGCTGTTCTCTGATTATATCAGGCATGGTTTACCCTTGTGACTTCATCTTAAGCTGTTGCTTCTTTCTAGAACATCCCTTCTCCAAATAGCCATGACTAATTTCCTCATCAAGTTAACTGCTCCAGAATCAACTTTCCAGTGAGGCCTATTTGACTATTCTATTTAAAATTCACCCTATTGCTAATCTCAAGCACAATGGCTAATAATTAAATATTTAATGTCAGCAACTGTTATATTTTATATAAAACTTATTGATGAAATGGAATGATAGACAACAGCAACATGACAGAATATTAAATTGAAAAAGTTACTTTATTTCAATTAATTATGTGAGTTATTTAGGACACATATAACACTACATTATATTGTTTGTAGAAGATCGAGGATAGCAAAAGGCTTTATGAAGTTACTCTGGGTACAGAAACCTGAGCCAAACTGATTTAGATGCAGAATTCATGGGGGACAGAAGGGAGTGAGGACAATGAGCCTGGTCATCCACAGGAGTTATAAACTCAAATGCCAGCAGGAACCGGGATCACAACCTAAATGTGCATGCTAGCCTGTGGTAAAGAAGAAAGTATGTAACCAGTAAAGAAAATCAAACACATGACCTGTGAGTTACACTTCCTTGCAGAACATGATTCTTGACTTACTTCCATTAGAAAATGGTAGATCAACTGGCCTATTGTTTCTTTGTTTCTGATGTAGTTTTATTATTTGGTAAGATAGTTTTGGAGAGGGAGAGCTCTTAGATATCCTTTTAATACAAAAGAATTAGTGGTCCTGCTTCTGTGCTTAATGTTTTAACTGAAAGAGTCACTTTTAAATTTAGAGTCTACACTTGTATTCTAAAAATAAACTGAATGCTTGGACTTAATCAGGCATTGCATTTGTGATTCCAAGTCTTTGTGGGCTTCAACTGTGATTTTGCTTATGTGCAACCCAGACCTTTTCAGGAAAAGATTCTTGGAAGTGACATAGAATTCTTGCCATATGGTTTGCACATGCATTTTCTGCATGCATGGTTAATTCAAGGGCATGAGAAAACACACGCAAATGCGATTGGGCATGGAAATTTAGACATTTCTTTGAAATGTTGACCTTTAAATGTTTACCACCTGTAGTAGACAGGATATGATAACATCTTCCAAAACTACAAATCTTCATTGTAAATATGACTGGAAATGATCATCCTCTAAAAAGAGGAAGAATTCCCATCCTCCGTTCACAAGAGGTTATCTCTACTAGACCACTTTGGAATGAGAGTATTTGTTCATCCCAATGTTGTTGTTGTTGTTTGATAGTTGACTTAAATCACCATTAGAAATAAAATGTCCATCATCCTACAACTATCAAAGATAAACTATAAACAGATAACAAAATGTTCAAGATAAAGTTTTGTGCCACAAAGATTAAATAAATGCTGTTAATTCTTAGTTTTCTGCACTAAGGTTATGAACAATCAAAAAATACACATTATTCTGATTTTATAAATATAATGCTTTGTTACGCATTTAATCTGAAACAGCGCCATCTAAGGAAATCATCTAGCTGTGGAGATTAAAAAAACCTGTGACACTACAGCTATGAATTTTGGAATTATTATTTTAATTGAAATTAGCTGAGCCAGTTGGGATAAATCACTTTTTTCTCTGAGCCTCTGTTTATGCATCTGTGAAATTAGCTTAATAATGCCAACCTTAGAGGTTGTTATAAGTATCAAATGAGATAATGTAAATCAACAGGTTTTAAAATTATGAAGTATCATCTATTGTCTGGTTTAAAGTGGAGGTAGATCAACTCGGGGCTGAATCTTGATCCTTCCACTTCATGCGGTATGACCGTGAATAATTTATGCAGTAATTCTGGTGGTGGTGGGAGTGGGGTTGTTTCTACAGCATATTACAATCCTATCTCCCACTTCCCAGAGTATTTTCTATTCTGTACACTAGATGATTGCTTAATGGTAACTAAGGAGTATGATGGACAATAGCACGCTGTTTAACCGAACTGGCAAATGTCTATGGTTAATCAGATTATCCATATGCCAATAATAATAACTAAAATTAGCTTATATTTTCTGAGGAGTTATTCTGTACAAAGAATCTCAGTAGTATACAATATAGATCATATGATTTTCACAATATTTTCACAACCCTTATGAAGTACATAACACTGTGACCTCCAATACATAATAAAACTGATGATCAGGCAGACTAGAAGACAACACAGAGTAAGCAGAACTAGTAGAACTAGAAATACAAGGAAGATTCTTTTTTCCCCTCACTTCTCAGTTCATAAAATTTGACTGTTCATATATATTGGCAATTGTCATAGCAAAAAAAAAAAGATTCAGTATATTTTCTTACCATGTGAGATGAGTGTGATGACTGCTACACTACAGAACCCCTCTATATTTGTTTACTATGGCCATAATAAATGCTCAGTGACTTTGGCAATATGTGAAGCATGTGTATGTATCTCTTCTGCTGTGTGTGTGTGTGTGTGTGTGTGTGTGTGTGTGTGCGTTTAGTATTTAATTTTAGAATCTACTCTTTACTAAAACTACTAACAAAATTTATATGAAATAAAATTTTTCAGCATTATGATGTATGGATGGTGGGCTCTACAATATGAATGGAGACCAGAGAAATAGAGAATGGGCTCAATGCTTATGAGGGAAAAAATTTAAAGTCAGAAGGATATGGTAAGTGATGGCAAGAACCTGACAGCTGACTCACTACTGTAGACATCAAGAATGCATCGTAATGCTCTTACCTTGATTCCTTACACGACTATAGTATCATTCTATTTTTGTTTTGTTTTCTTTTTGAGACAGAGTGTCACTCTGTCGCCCAGGCTGGAGTACAGTGGCACGATCTCGGCTCACTGTAATCTCTGCCTCCTGGCTTCAAGCGATTCTCCTGCCTCAGCCTTCCTAGTAGCTGGGACTACAGGCACCTGCCAGCACGCCCAGCTAACTTTTTGTATTTTTAGTAGAGACAGGGTTTCACCATGTTAGCCAGGATGGTCTGGATCTCCTGACCTCGTGATTTCACCCGCCTCGACCTCTCAAAGTGCTGGGATTAGGGGGGTGTGCCACCGCGCCAAGTCGACTATGGTATCATTCTTAACACAGTGTTGTTGCATAAAATGAAAATGTATTTGTCATCCATAGCCTAGACCAGTAATTCTAAACTGTAATTGTACATTAGAGTCACTGGCGAATTTCTAAGTAATACCAATGCCCTGGCGTTGCCAGCAATTCTGATTCATTTGGTCTGAGTGAAATCAAGGAATCTATAACATTTTTTAAAGTTTGCAAGTGTTCTAATATGCAATCAAATTAAGAAACACTGACTAAGGTTGTAGATAGATGCAGGTAAAAGGACAGCAAAGATAGACAAAGAATGAATTGACACAGACCTTTCAGAAAAGTGGACTATTAAAAAATGATTAACCATGAAATTCGAACTCTACATATTTTCAAATTTGAGTATGAAGCATCTCCAAAGAATTGAATGGTATTTAAAATATTTAATGTGCTTAATGGAGAATATGAAGTGGAACCAAAGGCAAGTCTGTCTTTCTAGCAAACATTTAGCAATCTGCTAAAGGGACTGGTGGAGCATTTAGGAGAGGCGAGAATAAAGGGGTGAGGCCTGCAAGCCAGAGAGACAAAGAGGCCAATGTCAGAGCCAGATTTTAGCTACAAAATACGCATTCTTTTCTTTCAGCTCATATTCACTTCCTATAAATGGTGACTACTTTTTAAAAAAAATTTATGTTTTATGTTCTACAAAATTCTTCTTAATAGTGACAATCATTTTAGCCAATGTAAAATACAGCAGAATTTTGGGCTAACTTCTTATTTAACATTTTTTCCTTGAAGAGTAGCAACAGAAACAGATAGGACATGTAGTACATATTTACCCACTGTGATCTGAAACAAGCAACACTTAATATTCCATTCTTATCCTTAATCTACTAAAAGTAAAATTATTAGGCTAGACATTTGTACCAGTGACAAATTACAAGAGAATCTTCAGAACACTCAATGGTCTTTTGCAGAAACTGTAGTCAAACTGCCAGTTTCCACTGACATTCTCCAACAATTTGGCCCTTAAAGCCTTGGAGTTACAAATCAGTAGGTTTCATCTCAAACATCTGTGGACATTTAAGTTCACTGGAAAATTGGCAAAATTATCCTAAGGAATAAAAGACACATAATGGTATATCAGTCATCCATCATCTCTCACAATCATTCATTCCAGCAAAGCAACAGGTTTAGAAAATTAGCGTTGGGCTCACTCTCTCGTCTCCTCATTCCTGCCAGACTCACCTTTCCTCTCTTGCTCTCAAGTGCCATACAAGGTGTTTTCATGGCATAAATTGCTCACGTGAACACTTATCACAACTGATTGATGGTGAATGCGAAGCATTAAAAGATGCTTCCAAGTGACCCCTCATCAAACATGCCCCAATGCTGCCGTAAACCAAACTGAGAATGTGCGAGTAAAACAAGTTATATCAGGCAAATAGGAAAAAAAGGAAATGGAGAAGGCTTAAGGGAGAAAATTATTTAACTTTACTTGATTTGCCTTACTTTACACTGACAGTAAATCCAGCATTGTACCACTAAACATGCAGGGTTTATGCCAACCCCTTTTCTCTAAATGAAGTAAATGGAAAATAAAAAAAAAATCATCCTGTGAAAAATCTCATGGATTAAATAAATGGACAGTGAATAAGCAATAGTAAAATTCTGAATCTGTAGATTATTTTACTTTTGCTTTTGAAACCGTCTATTTGAGACCAACAGCTCTCAAAGAGTGGTCTGAGACTATTGTGAGCTCCTGGGACTTTTCAGGGAGTGCACAAGGTCAAAATGATATTCATAGTAATACTAAGGTATTATTTCTCCATATCACTCTAATTCTCTCATAAACATATTTTAGATTTTTCCAGAGACTACACAATGTATCCAAAATAATCTGAAAAGGCTACTCAGAATAGTTCTCCCACTTTTAATTGCATATTTATGTGAGGATGGATTTTCTTGATAGACTTTAACCTCAACAATAAATTGCAGCAGATGGAGGCAAAAGCATAATGCTGTACTTACTTTATATTAGGTCAGATGTTTAAAAATTTGCAAACCTGTAATGCAGTGACACTATCCTTGAAATGTTAAAATTTTAATGTTTTAATTAAAATGTTAATTATATCAGCAAATATTGGACTTATTATTGTCTTACTCAAATGATTATTAAATTATATGTTTAGGCTGGGCACGGTGGCTCACGGTCTGTAATCCCTGCACTTTGGGAGGCCGAGGCGGGTGGATTGTCTGAGGTTAGGAGTTCAAGACCAGTCTGGCCAACATGGTGAAACCCCATCTCTACTAAAAACACAAAAATTAGCGTGCATGGGGGCACACACCTATAGTCCCAGCTACTCAGGAGGCTGAGGCAGGAGAATCACTTGAACCCAGGAGGCAGTGGTTGCAGTGAGCAGAGATCATGCCACTGTACTCCAGCCTAGGCAACAGGGCGAGACGCCAACTCAAAAAAAAAAAAAATGTATATATATATATGTTTAAAATGTCTCAATTTTAATTTTTAATTCAGCAAATATAAATTGATATAATCCAAGATATATCAATATAATAAATACAATCAATGAAACAATATAATCTTGTTTATATTGATACAAACAAGAGTTTTTTGAGGCTCTCAAAATAATTTTTAAGGTGTCTTCAGAAAAAAGGTTTGAAATTTTCTGTTTTAGACTATTCTTATCATCAATTCATCTTATTACATTTTGCATCATTTCTGATTAGTTTTTCTTAAAAAGATAATTGTGCACCTAGCACCTGTATCTTGGTTTCTTATACCACTAATCAATTAAAAGAACCAGGATTTGTTGGAGAAATGGTTGGTTCTAGGACTTGTGCAGGAAATATACAAGATAAACTACGAGCATCTTGTAGCGCTAGAAAGTAAGGAAGTGCTAAAATAAACAAACAGCAGAGGGAAAAAAATCCCAAACCTATCCAATAAATGTGGTATGTCAAAAAGATACCAGAGTCAACTGAAAGAGTCTCCAATGGTGAAAGCTGGAACAATTTGAGCAACAAAGTAAAAAAAAAAAAAAAAATAGTATTAGATTGTGACCAAAGGTATAAAACAAATATCCATGATTCTGCACTGGTATAAATAAATACTTGACTAAATAAATGCAGGAGAAAAGACAATTTCCCGTGTAGAATTCAAATAGTTTATTTAGATATCCTTCAAGGAGCTGGAACATAACTCCCCACACCTTAAGTGAGGTTTCTTCCTGAGAGTTTGGAAAGGCACTTGGGGGAAAAGAACAACTTTACATCTGGAGAAACCCGCCTAAGACTACCTCAGACAATTGATCAATGTTAACATCAATAACAAGTCATGTTCATAGTCTGTATCTGTTATAAGATGTGATGAAAATGGCATTTTACCTTTACCATCTTCCTCCTAAAAACCCATAACCCCAGATTAATCATAAGAAAAACATCAGACAAATTTCAGAAAAGGGACATTCTATAAGACATCTAACTAGTACTCTTCAAACTATCAAGGTCATCAAAAACAAAGAAAGTCTGAGAAACTGTCACTGCCAAGAGGAGCCTAAGGAGACATGACAACTGTAATATGGTGTTGTGGATGAGATCTCAGAACAAAAATAGAACACTAGGCAAAGAAAAAGGAAATCTGAACAAAATATAGCTTTAGTTAACAATAAAATATCCATATTGGTTCATTAGTTATGACAAATGTATCATATTAATGTGTTAATAATAGGGGAAATGGGGTGCAGGGTTTATGGGAACTCTACTATATGCTTGATTTTGTCTTTTAAATCTAAAACTATGTGAAAAAATTGTTTATTTTTAAAAAATTAATTATAAATATATTACATTTTGTATGTATTCTAAGGTGGTAAACAGAAGAAGGGAAATAATAATTAAGGGATTCTACATCACTATTTCTCAAAATGTTGTCCTAGGAATACCTGCATGAGAATCTTCTGAAGGAGCACAACAAATCAGATTTCTAGAACATCTCCTGTCAAGTCCTACAGAAATAAAACTGTGGGAAGGACAGTCCAGGAATCATCATTTGAACACGTTTGAATTCCATTGGTTAATGAAGTATTCTACCTTAGTCTTAAAAATTGTTTTAGCATCTTTATTTACTTCAATAAAAGCAGCAAAAATAATCTGACCAAATAACAAAGAGACAGTAGGTCAAACAAGTAGAAGCCTTCCCAAATAAATTTAATAAATAAATTAGGCTTTATACAGTTTAGTTATTTGTAATCAGATCAATCATGATTATTTTCAATAATGTGCCCCAGAGATTGTCAAAATAAATCTCTCAATACTAACTCAGTAGATAACTGATGCTTGTGTAAGAGCAGCAGAAAGTTACTCATTACTCATGTACCTGAATAGAATATCACCCTAAAGTGAGTTATGTTCATCTTAACATGCCTAAGAATACCCAGTGAATTAGTGTTAATTTCACCTAAATTTGATTCAACTTGAAATATATAATGTGAGTAGAGAGCTGCTTCATCAAACTTTTAAGAGTCAAGTTAATTTGCCTTCAGCATAGTAGTTGCTTCCTTCTGAAATAAATAAAAATTTAAGAGTAAATAAGGTTTCACTGTGATGAAATGATCAAGGGAAGAAAGGCATTACCAGAGTGACTGAGGGAGATAACAGAGAGCCTGAACCTTTCCTTCCACATCATTCATAGTTATCCTTAGAATTTCAAATAGTATCAATTCTTCCATAGAATGTTCCCCAAGGAAAGTAATATGTTTATAAAGCAACACCAAGATTGTTTTTCTGGTGCAATTTGACTCATAGAAATGAGATATAAGAAGTTGTGTTTTTATTTTCTACTATTTGCTCATCCTTGAGGATCTTGAAACCACAAAAGAGGAGAAAGATAAATAAGTTATTTCATTGTCCTTTTTATGCTTCCTATAAAATTATGTTTATTTCTCCTTTTACAGAAATGAAAATAAAGTCTTAAATACCTAATTTTGAGAAAAGTTTAATGCAATTGTGAGAAGACTAAAATGGCTGAAAATCTCACTCAGAGTTTCAGTTACAATTGTATAACATCTGAATTTGGATATCTGAAATTCTGATGGATACTAAATAGGAGGAAATGATGTTGAAACTACTATAGCTGCCAAGAATTATGAGGACTTCCATCACCATCCACAATGAAAAGGGGCACCATAAGGGGTATGTGTGTGTGTGTGTGTGTGTGTGTGTGTGTCTGTGTGTGTGAGAAAATTATAGCTTTATAACTGTTAGATATTTTAAATATTTAGAACTATGTATTACAAGAGTTAAAAACACCAATGACATATACAAAATAAGACATATATTAAAATATACATGGTCAATGCCAATCTCATTCCACTACACAAGATATTCATGAAATTTAGCTTTTTTAATAACTAAGTTTAATTTATATTCTAATCACTATCTGGCAGTAACTTAATCACAGTCATTTTGGTGTCTCTTTCCATATTTTCCCTGAGTTAGCAGCTACATTCTTTGGGACGTATTTAGTGACAGATTATGGAGGATATAGATAGGAATCTGGGCATTTTAAAATTCATCTCTGTAATATTACCTAGCAATCAGCTAGTATGTTTGTGTTCCCAGGTAGTCTTCTGTCTTAGCTTCATGCACATCTACCTTGTCTTGAAAATGAAGCATTTGCAGCTTCACTGACTCTCTGTGCCATGGCCACACTGCTCTCTGCCACACAGAAAAGTATTTCTGCTGCTCCCCGAGCACTGCAGTGAACATGGAGATTCTGGAGGAATGCTGCAGGCCCATTTTCCTGGATATCCCACACATACATTTTTTTTAATGTATTATATGCTGGGGTGCGGAGAAATTGAGAAGTCTTTTATTTCCTAAGATCTCCCTGAAAAAGAAAGCACAAGATCACTCCACTCTCGTACTTCACCAAGACCATTTGGGGTGGAGGATATTTTACCACTCCTGGACTAGGTAATTAACAGTGGAGAACAGAAGAAAAGAATAAGAGCTCTTTTTCCCTCCTTTCTTTTCCCCATTACTCCTCAATCTGGAATATTCTTTGTATTGTCAGTGAGGCAAGGGAAGAGCCTGGCTCTTATTTATCTTGTATTTTTCTAAATATTTTGCATTGTATTTGGACCATGATGTTTGTAACTCACTTTTTAAAAAAATTGATTGATTGTCTGTTTTCTGCTGTAGCAAAACTGACTTGATCCATTGGATGCCTTGTGGTCTAACTGCTGGAAATGAGGGCAGATCACAGGGCAACTTGGACACACTAGAGGAGAGAGAGGAATGCATAATTTACTATTAGAAATATCATTCTGCTAAATGTGGGTATATCACAGGAAATAATCGTCCATCCTTCTATACTTGTGGTTCTTACTAGAAACGTAGCTGATATTCTTGGAAATGTTATAAAATTGAGAGGCAATATTATCAGAGTAGAAAGTTTTCACACAAATACAGATTATCTTTCCATTCAGGCCAGCTTAGTTATACAACACAAGTATACTCATGCTGGGTAAAGCTGAATTGACTGAATATGCACCACTACAAAAATATAATGAAGACATTATATTTGAATGAAGCTGGAATGAAGACATCAGTTTATGTCTTTTATTTATCAGCTAATATTATCTTGAAAAATATGAAAGAACAACTCATAGATGTTCTATGTATACTAAAAAATTTTTAGGATGGGTGAAGAATCAGTGTAAGGAAACATTTACATGTATATTTTCATTATAAATACTTGAAATTTAAATCTTAGTCTTAAAAAATGCACCTTTCTTTACTAAGAAGCCAGAGAATATTCCTTCCTATCTCTGATGTTATTTCCAATTTTGAATGACACACATTATTTCTTCAAGGAAGAAATACAACAAAGCAAGTGATTTTAAGTTATTTATAGTCAGTTGCTCTAATTTATATTTTATGCATACCCAGAAAGGGTATCCACAATCAGCACTCAACCTATGTGAAATGGAGCCAAGAATACAGAGACATGATGAAAAAGGAAGAGAACCCATGTGTTGTTTGAAATTAATCAGAAATTTACAAAAGCACTAAGAACACTCTTTAGATGGGTATAACATCCTATACTATTCTAGTTCAAACATGAGAAGTCTCAAGCTCCATCAAACTTATAAGAATCATCTATCTCTAACTCTATTCAGCAAAGAAGAGCAATAAATTGAGGACACTTCTCACCTGGAAGTGTCAAGATAAGTCAAAATCAGAATAAACAGAGGTGTGTAGAGATGAAAAACTCTTGGAAAACACTCAGACAAATCCAAATGACAAAACAAACAAATGAACAAAACTTATATTCCAGAACACTGTCTCAAACAAGACTGATATCTTTTTTGTGCAACTAATGTTTATTTGAAAATACAAAGCAGCAATCTATTTTCATCAAAGTATTTATCCTCTCACGTATAGCTTTGCATGTATAAATCTATTGTTTTACAACCTGACAGCTATCAGTGATTCTCAATGGATGTGTGTATCTGTGTGTGTGCATGTTTGTGAGCATTCACACAGCAAGTTTTTGTGACTCTAGGAATTCTCCGTGCATCTCTCCTACCTAATTCTGGCCCACCAGGTTGTTCAGTAAGGTGTTTTTTGTTTGTTTGTTTGTTTTTGTGTGTTTTTTGTTTTGTTTTGTTTTGCTTTGATTATGGGCCAAAATGGTAATTATTTAAGAAATGAAACATTATGATTCATATATAGTAAATTAACCAGTATGAAAAATAAAAAAAGTTTAAGTATCCTAAGCTTTACTTTTTTTAAGAAAAACCCAACTCTAAATTGTACGTAAGACAAAAATTAGTCACATTTTTTCTCCTCATCAAAGAGGATAATAGATTAGGCTCAATGTGTATACGTGAAACATTGTTACACAAACTCTATAATACCACATTACTCTTTGTAAGCATTAAAGGGAATTTTCCACTGATCATCACTCATGAGTTAATGATATTCTGCATGCTACAGCTATTAAATTGCATTTTAGGTAGCCTGTACCAGAGAGGTCCAACTTGTTCACTCTTCACATCCAACCCCCTCAACTAATTGGCCCACTGAGAAAACACTTCTTTTAACCCTTATCTTTTTTTTCCATTCCCTGCGTAATGCTAATGGATATAAATCTGCCTGACAGCAGTTCTGTAAAAGTATACAACTTGTCCCTAAAGTGTACAGCCTTTTATTGGTTGTTTCCCTTTGTGCCAGAATGACACAAATTGCCTTCTGACAAAAGCAGGATCAATTAAACTGATAACAGTAGACTTATTATGTGAGAACAGTGAGAGGTACCTTCACCATAATGCCAGAGTTCATTATACACATCCTGTGACTCCACAAAGGAACAGAGACACATATCCCCTATTAAAAGCACTTGCTGTTAGTAGCTGGCTATGTAGAGAAAGGACTTAGGGGAATGCACCATATATTCTCTTTGAAAGCAAAAGTGCTGATACCTCACTGAGCTGAGGCCAATGAAAGCAGCCTGAGTAAGGACAGACAGAAGGCAGAGCAATACAGACTCCAGAGAGACAGTCAAAACACATTCTGTCATATAAGCAGCTCTGGAATCTGTAAAATATGTTTTAATTGTACAGAAAAAGTATATATTACTTTTATCAGGGCTGTTTCTTAATATACTGAATTTTGAAATTGAGCAAAGATCCATTAGCTGTCACTGATGAGAAAATGCAAAAGATTCCCAGCCTTTATTCACAATTAAAGCAAAACTAAAAAATCAACTTTTATTAGAAAACCTGTGAATGTGATTTGATCTGTCACTATATCTACATCTTGGTTATTGAGAATATTTGTTTCATACATTTTTAAAATTATACAAATTGAGACATGACTCCGTATGACCCTAAATGAAAGGGAGATTGATTTACTATGTGGAAACAAAATGCCTAAAATATTGTAAAATTTATTATTTGAAAACAGCTTTGGCATTCCCAGTTAACTTTCTTTGCAGAACTTCTCAAGCCTGTCATAAATGTCCATTCCCTGAAATCTCATGTTTGTCTGTTTATAGGGTCTGGCTCTGAGTCCCCACTCAAATCTCATCTTGAATTGTAGCTCCCATGTGAGGGACCCAGTAGGAGATAAGTGAATCATGGGGGCAGTTTCACCCATATTGTTGTCATGGTAGTGAATAAGTCTCGCGAGATCTGATGGTATTATAAGGGAATAATACTCATCTCTCATTCTCTCTTGCCTGCAGCCATGTAAGATGCGCCTTCCACCTTCCAGCATGATTGTGAGGCCTCCTCAGCCATGAGTTCATTAAACCTCTTTTTCTTTATAAATTACCCAGTCTCAGGTATTGTTTATCAGCAGAGTGAAAATGGACTAATAAATCTACTTACCAACACATTTTCATTTTTTCTGTCTAGTACAGGTTGAAAGAGCTACTCCTCCTGTAAATGTGAGAACTATAAACAAAATTGTCATTTTGAATCACATGATCAATAAAATCACAATGTTTGCTAATTAGCTTTCATATTTTATAACTGATAATAATATTTTGTTAAAAAAATTTAATATAACTGATTTGAAACTGTTTTTACATCCTAGAAATGAGAACTTTTCTAAAGAAAATAAATGGTAGTTGAATATCCAGTCAAGAGTAAAAATCAGAAACGATAACCAATCTTTCTCACACAAGACTTTATCCATAAAATTATTGACTATTTCCATAAAAATTATAACTTTGATAATTAAGCCTAGTAGTAGATCAATAGTTGAAAAAGATCTAATCATAACACTTTAACATATGATAATTCTCTTGGTCAATTCAAGAGGCCTAATTTGAGACTATCTGCCATGAAAACCACATTTAGAAGTGCTTTCAAGTCTTCAGTTTCCTGCCCAGAAAATTTCTGTTAAGAATGTTGATGTATAAGGTGGGAGAAGGACTAACATCCACTTGCATGGCTGTGCCATATACTATACTAGTCCCTGAGTTCTTATTTCCTAAAAATGTACAGCACAAATCCAAGAGAAAAGTATATTGGTTTGAACAAAGCAGGAACTAAAATAAGTAGTATATCTGGGAGGTGATATCAGCAAGCACTGAGATAGCAGGAAAGTCAAGGAAAGAGGAAGCCATAGAAGTTTTAAAATGGATTTGATCCTGCCCTAGTTGGATCTTGGGAGTCCTCTTAGAGTCTGAGGGGATGTGCCTATGAATTCTGCACAAAGTCATATTTCATGGGATCTAATAGTAGTTCTGATGTTTAAAGAGAAACTCAAAATGGTTGATTGCCTTCTCAGAGTAGACATTGACTGCTCCCTACTCATACTTTACCTTAATGAGCTAACTACTTCTCATCTCTATTATTCCTTCTTTTCCTAACTGCCTATTTAGAGGCCTTGGATTTGAGTCTTATTCAACTAGCTGACATATGATATAGAGTACTGGACACTGCTTTCATTCTTAGGTCATTCTGAGCAACACTAGATCATTAACCAGTCAATAGATAATTGGATTTAAGTCACTCTATCCTCTGTTCAAGGTGGTGAAGATATGGGGTGCAGATTATATCAATTCTTTCATTAGGAATGTATCATAAAGCATTTGAGTATAAAACAGGTATTATGAGGTTTCCCAGGACAGGACTTTTTAACTGGCAAACACCTGGCTTGACTATTCTAATCACGGAAGTTGATGACATTTCTTCCACATATAATCCGTGACAAATGACGCGTGCACAGTCCCTCATTCTCTGAATGCATTTCACAACTCCTGATACAGTGCCTCATATTCTATACTCAGAAGCCACTCAATAAATATTATGGACTGACTCTTAAAATTCTAAGAAAATGATGGTATTGTACAAGGCAGGCAAATACCAGGTATGAGTGCCTATCCAAGTGAGTCAGTTGATTCAGCAGGTCATAACTTATACTGCTGGCTTATATCACCATTCCAGTACAGAATATTATCAATCCAAATTGAAAATCCTACGCTTGTCAGCAGCAACTAGTCTCCTGACAGGACATGCCTGTGTATTTATGAAGTGCTAAGGACAAGTAATGAAAATCCTTTAGCGACAAAAGAACAATGTGGAATAGATACCCCAAGCCCAAATATAGTTTCAGTTCTTCAAGTCACTTCAACATATCACTATATTGAGAAAAATATTTAAGACTGCAGGCAAGAGTGATTCGGAACCCAATTTAGAAAAAAGAAATTGTTACGAGTAAAACTCTCCCAGGCTACCAAGGTTCTTATTGGTTTTCATTGCAAATCTTGTCTAAGAGCTTTAGGAAGAAAACAAAACTTTCAGTGTCTCTAACTCTCCCTTAATCTTAGTCCTAAAGGTCCATTGATTGTTGTAAATACGGAAGAGATGAATAAGTGATTATTAGAAGGGAGGAGGATGGAAGAAAAAAAAGAGAAATGGAGGGAGGGAGGGAGAAATGGAAGGAGGGAGAAAGAAAGGGAGGGAGGGAGAGAGAAAGGGAGCGAGGGAGGGAGGGAGGAAACAAGGAAGGAAGGAAGGAAGGAAGGAAGGAAGGAAGGAAGGAAGGAAGGAAGGAAGGAAGGAGGGAAGGTTATGTGTAAAGATTTTTAAAGATATTTCACTCATACTAACTTATTCTCAAAGCTTTTTAAGGGAGAATAGAGAGTTACTCTGAGAGTCCTTTCAAAGGAACTAGATGACATGTTTAAATGATATAGTTACTAAATGATGGAATAAAGTCTACACTAGAATTTTTTGCCTATTGCTTATCATTACACTAAAAGGCACTCTGTGATTCTGTAGGTAACATCTACTTTTGTGATGTAATTTCAATATCATTACTTGAGCCCAGATCATTTCTGCAACCATAAGTCATATACATTAAGCTGCTGGCTGAAGTCTTCCCTCTATATGTCCAGTAAACAGGTCAAACCCACAAAGTTCCCCACATAACTCTCTGTCTTTTGATTAAACTTTACCTGCTCCTGCCTGTTCTCCAATAAATTATTCCTTTTTTAAAATTTTTAGTTTTTTAGGTACATAGTGAGGGTATATATTTATGGGGTACATGAGATGTTTTCATACAGACATGGAATGTGTAATAATCAAATCTTGGATAAGGGGGCATCCATCCCCTCAAACATTTATCCTTTGTTTTACAAACACTCCAATTATTCTCTTTTAGTTATTTTAAAATGTACAATTTAATTGTTATTGACAAAAGTCACCTTGTTATGCTATCAAATACTAAGTCTTATTCATTCCTTCTATTTTTTGTGCCCATTAATCATTCTCATCACCCCTACCCCACCACCTACCCTTCCCAGCTTCTGGTAACCATCCTTCCACTCTCTATCTTCATGGATTCAATTATTTTGACATTTAGATTACACAAGTGAGAATACGGAAGTTTGTCTTTCACTCCCTGGCTTATTTCACTTAACATAATGACCTCCAGTTCCATCCATGTTGGTTCAAATGACTTAATCTCTTTCTTTGTTTTATGGCTGAATATTACTACACTGTGCATAAATACCACATTTTCTTTATCTATTCATCTGTTAATGAATACGTAGGTTGTTTCAAAATCTTGGCTATTGTAGACAGAGCCGCAAGAAACATAAAAGTACAGGTATCTCTTCACTATACTTACTGCCTTTCTTTTGAGTATATACCCAGCAGTGGGATTGCTGGATTGTATAGTAGCCCAATTTTAATTTTTCAAGGAACCTCCAAAATGTTCTCTATAGTGGTTGTACTCATTTATATTCCCACCAACAGTGTACAAGTGTTACCTTTCGTCCACACCCTTGCCAGAATTTGTTGTTGCCTGTCTTTGGATATAAGTCATTTTAACAGGGATGGGCTGATATCCCATTATAGTTTTAATGTAAATTTCTCTGATGATCAATGATGTTGAGTATCTTTTCATGTGCCTGTTTGCCATTTGTACACCTTCTAAGAAATGTCTATTCAAATATTTTGCCCATTTTTTTACCTGACTATTGGAGTTTTTCTTATAGAGTTGTTCGAGCTCCTTATATATTCTGGTTATTAATCTCTTGTCAGATGGGTAGTTTGCAAATATTTTCTCCCATTCTGTGGGTTGTTTCTTCACTTTGTTGATTGTTACCTTTGCTGTCAAAAGCTTTTAAAATTGATATGATCCCATCTGTCCACTTTTACTTTGGTTGCCTGTGCTTGTGGGGTATTATTTAAGAAATCTTTGCCCAGACTGATGTCCTGCAGAGTTTCTCCAATGTTTTCTTTAAGTAGTTTCATAGTTTCAAGTCCTAGATATAAGTCTTTAATCCATTTTCATGTTATTTTTGTGTATGTTGAGAGATAGGGGTCTAGTTTCATTTTTCTGCATATGGATATCCAGTTTTCCAAGAACATTTAATAAAGACTGTCTTTTCCCCAATGTATGTTCTCAGGACTTTTGTAAAAAATGAGTTCACTGTAAGTATATGCATTTGTTTCTGGGTTGTTTATTCTGTTCCATTGGTCTATGTGTCTCTTTTTAGGCCAGTACCATGCTTCTTTGGTTATTATAGTTCTATAGTATAATTTGAAGTCAGGTAATATGATTCCTCCAGTTTTTGTTTGTTGGTTTGTTTGTTACATAAAATAGCTTTAGTTATTCTGGGTCTTTTGTGGTTCCATATAAATTTTAAGGTTGTTTTTTCTATTTCTGTGAAGAATGTCATTGGTATTTTGATAAGAAATATATTGTATCTGTAGATTGCTTTGGGTAGTATGGACATTTTAACAACATGGATTCTTCAAAAATGGAAGGATATCCCAAAAATGGAATATCTTTGGTTAATTCCTAGGTATTTAATTTTATGTATGGCTATTGTGAATGTGACTACTTTTTAATTTTTCATATTGCTCACATATAGAAGTTCTGCTGATTGTTATATGGAAATTTCATATCCTGCAACTTTACTGAATTTGTTTATTAGTTCTAATGGTTTTCTTGTGAAGTCTTTAGGCTTTTTCAAATATAAGATCACATCTGCAAACAAGGGTAATTTGACTTTTTCCTTTCCAACTTGGATGCCCTTTATATCTTTTATTTGTCTGGTTGTTCTAGCTAGGATTTCCAGTACTATGTGGAATAACAGTTGTGAAAGTAGGCATTCTTGTCATGTTCCAGATCATAAAGGAAAGGCTTTCATTTTTTTACCATTTAGTATGATACTAGCTGTGGGTCTGTCATATATGGCTTTCATTATGTTGAGGTATATTATTTCTATACCTAGTTTTTTGATGGTTTTTATCATGAAGGATGTTAAATTTTATCAAACACTTCTTCAGTATCAATTTAAATGATCATATGCTTTTTGTCCTTCATTCTGGTGATATGATATATCACACTGATTTAAGTATATTGAACCATCCTTGCATCTCAGGGATAAATCCCACTCGATCATGATAAATGACCTTTTTAATGTATTGTTGAATTCAGTGTGCTAATATTTTATTGGGACTTTCTGCATCAATATTCATCAGGAATACTGGCCGGTAGTTTTCTTTTTTTTACGTCTTGTGTGGTTTTGTTATCAAGGCAATACTGGCAGTGTAGATTAGTTTGGGAGTATTCCCTCTTCTATTTTTCAGAAAAGTTTGAGTAGGATTGGTACTAATTATCTACACGTTTGGTAGAATTCAGTAGTGAAGCCATCAGGTCCCAGGTTTTTCTTTAGTTGGAGACTTTTTATTGCAGCTTCAATCTTGTTACTTGTTTGGGTGTGTTCACATGTTAATGTCTTCCTGGTTCAATCTTAGTAGGATGTATGTATCTAGGAATTTGTCAATTTCTTCTAGATTTTCAAACTTATTGGCATATCGTTGCTCAGAGTAGCCACTAATGATCCCCTGAATTTCTGTGTTATCAGTTGTGAGGTCTTCTTTTTCAGTCTCTGATTTTATTTACATGGGTTTTCTCTCCATTTGGCAAAAGGTTGATCAATTTTGTTAATCATTTCAAAACATCAGTTTTTTGTTTTATTAATCTTCTGTATTTTTTTTCATTTCAACTTCATTTATGTCTGCCATGATCTGTAATATATATTTTCTTCTACCAATTTAGGGTTTAGTTGCTCTTGCTTTTCTAGTTCTTTAAGATGCATCACTAGGTTGTAAATTTGAATCTTTTCTTTTTTTAATATAGGCCCTATAGCTATACAAATTCCTCTTAGTAGTGCTTTTCCTATCCCATAGATTTTGGTATATTATGCTTCCATTATCATTTATTTAAAGAAATTTTTCAATTTCCTTCTCAATTTCTTTATTGACCACTGGTCACTCAGGAGCATGCTGTTTAATTTTCATGTATCTATATAGTTCCAAAAATTCCTCTTGCTATTGATTTCTACTTTTATTTCATTGTAGGTAGAGAAGATATTTCAATTTTTTTGAATGTTTCAAGACTTGTTTGGTAACCTAACATATGGTCTATCCTTAAGAATGATCCATGTGCTAAGGAAAAATATATGTCTTTGGCAGATGTTGGAAGAAATGTTCTGTAAATATCTATTAGATCCATTTGGTCTATAGTGCAGCGTATGTCTGATTTATTTTTTATTATTTTCTGTCTGGAACATCTGTCCAATGTTCAAAGTGGGGTGTTGAAGTCTCCTGCTATTTATTGGTGTCTACCTCTATTTTTAGTTCTAATAATATTTGCTTTCTATATCTGAGTGCTCCAGTGTTGGGTGCATATATATTTACAATTGTAATATCCTCCTGCTGAATTGACTCCTTTATTGCTATATAGTGACATTCTTTGCTCTTATGGTTTTTGTTTTGAAATTTACTTTGTATGATATAAAGGTAGCTACTCCTGCTCTTTTATGGTTTCTATGGGCATGAAATGTCTTTTTCCATCCCTTTACTTTTAGTCTATGTGTGTCTTTATAGGTGACATGTGTTTTTTGTTGGCAACACAATATGAGTCTTCTTTTTTATCCAGTCAGCCACTCTATGTCTTTTGATTGGAGAGCTTATCCATTTATATTCAATGTTATTATTGATAAGTAAGAACTTACTCCTGCCATTTTGTTACTGTTTTCTGGTTGTTTTGTGGTACTCTCTTTCTTCTTTTATTCTTCCTGTCTTTCTTTTAGTAAGGGTGGTTTTACCTGGTAACACAATTTAGTTTTTTGCTTTTTATTTTTGTGTTACCATTGTATGTTCTTTGGTTTGAAGTTACTATGAAGCTTGCAAATACTATCTTATAACCCATTATTTTAACCTGATAACAACACTGTTTGCAAAAATAAACAGGTAAAGAAGCAAAAGGAAAACAAACAAAGATGCTATACCTTAACTTAATCCTCCTAATTTTTGACATTTTGTTGTCACTATTTATAGCTTATTGTACTCTCTTCATCTTGAAAAGTTATTTTAGTTATTATTTTTTATTGGTTCATCCATTAGTCTTTCTACATAAGATAGGTGTAGTTTATATACCAGAGTTACAATATTATAGTTTTCTGTGTTTTTCTTTGTAATTACTATTACTAGTGAGTTTTGTACCTTCAGGTAATTACTTATTACTTATTAACATTTTTTCTTTTCTGATTGAAGTATTCCCTTTAGCATTTCTTGTAAGATAAGTCTGGTGTTGATGAAATCTCTCAGGTTTTGTTTGTTTGGGAAAGTCTTTATTTCTTCTTCATGTTTGAGGGATAATTTTACCAGTTATACTATTCTAGGTTAAAAGTTATTTTCCTTTCACTCTTTAAATAAATCATGCCACTTTCTCCTGGCCTGTAAAGTTTCCACTGAAAAGTCTGCTGTCAGTCATATCTGAACTCAATTGTATGTCATTTGTTTCTTTTCTAGTTCCACTTTTAGGATCCTTTCATCATTATTGAATTTTGGGAGTTCAATTATTAAACATCTTGAGGTACTCTTCTTTGAGTTAATTGTTTGGTGTTCTATTACTTTCTTGTACTTGTGATATCTTTTTCTAGATTTGTAAACTTCTCTATTATTATTCCTTTGAATAAACTTTCTATCTCCATTTCTTTCTCTATCTCCTCTTTAAAGCCAATAGGTCTTAGATTTGCCCTTTTGAGGTTATTTTCTAGATATTGTAGGCATGATTTATTGTTTCTAATTCTTTTTTCTCTTCTCTGCTCTGACTGTATATTTTCAAATAGCCTGTCTCCAAGCTCACTGATTTTTCCTTCTGTTTGATCCATTCTTCTATTAAAAGATCCTGATGCAGGGGATTGCTGGCAAGATGGTCGAATAGGAACAGCTGTGGTCTGCAGCACCCAGGAAGATCAACGCAGAAGGCAGATGATTTCTGCATTTCCAACTGAGCCTCCATTGGTCATAACCAGGCAAACAGTGTCAGGGGTGGACCTCCAGCAAACTCCAGCAGACTGGCAGCAGAGGGGTCTGACTGTCAGAAGGAAAATTAACAAACAAAAAGTAATAGCACATCCAATCAAAGGTGACCAACATCAAATACCAAAGGTAGATAAATCCACAAAGATGGGGAGAAACCAGTTCAAAAAGGCTGAAAATTCCAAAAACCAGAGCACCTCTTCTCCTCCAAAGGATCACAACTCCTTGCCAACAAGGGAACAAAACTGGATGGAGAATGAGTTTGACGAATTGACAGAAGTAGGCATCAGAAGATGGGTAATAACAAACTCCTCCAAGCTAAAGGAGCATGTTCTAACCCAAATCAAGGGAGCTAAGAACCCTGAAAAAAGGTTAGATGAATTGCTAACTAGAATAACCAGAGGAGAGAAGAACATAAACGACCTGATGGAGGTGAAAAACACAGCATGAAAACTTCATGAAGCATACACAAGTTTCAATAGCCAAATCAATCAAGTGGAAGAAAGGATATCAGTATTTGAAGATCAACTTAATGAAATAAAGAGAGAAGACAAGATTAGAGAAAAAAGAATTAAAAGGAATGAACAAAGCCTCCAAGAAATATGGGACTATGTGAAAAGACCAAATCTATGTTTGATTGGTGTACCTGAAAGTGATGAGCAGAATGGAACCAAGTAGAAAAACACTCTTTAGGATATCATTCAGGAGAACTTCCCCAACCTAGCAAGACAGGCCAACTTTCAAATTCAGGAAATACAGAGAACACCACAAAGATACTCCTTGAGAAGAGCAACCACAAGACACATAATCATCAGATCCACCAAGGTTGAAATGAAGGAAAAAATGTTAAGGGCAGCCAGAGAGAAAGGTGGGGTTACCCACAAAGGGAAGCCCATCAGACTAACAGCAGATATCTGGGCAGAAATCCTATAAGCCAGAAGAGAGTGGGGGCCAATATTCAACATTATTAAAGAAAATAATTTTCAACCCAGAATTTCATATCTGGCCAAACTAAGCTTCATAAGTGAAAGAGAAATAAAATCCTTTACAGACACGCAAATGCTGAGCGATTTTGTCATCACCAGGGCTGCCTTAAAAGAGCTCCTAAAGGAAGCACTAAACGTGAAAAGGAACAACTAGTACCAGTCATTGTAAAAACACACCAAATTATAAAGAACATCGACTATATCAAGAAACTGCTCTAACTAATGGGCAAAACAACCAGCTAGCATCATAATGACAGGATCAAAATCACACATAACAATATTAACTTTAAATGTAAATGAGATAAATGTCCCAATTAAAAGACACAGACTGGCAAATTAGATAGAGTCAAGACCCATAAGTGTGCAATATTCAGGAGACCCATCTCACATGCAGAGACACACATAGGCTCAAAATAAAGGGATGGAAGAATATGTACCAAGCAAATGGAAAACAAAACAAAACTAAGAAATGCAAACCTAATATCTGACAAAACAGACTTTAAACCAACAAAGATCAAAAGAGACAAAGAAGGGCATTACATAATGGTAAAGGGATCAATGCAGCAAGAAGAGCTAACTATCTTAAATATATATGCACCCGATACAGGAGAACCCAGATTCATAACACAAGCTTTTAGAGACCTACAAAGAGACTTAGACTCCCCCACAATAATAATGGGAGACTTTAACACCCCACTGTCAATATTAGACAGATCAGTGAGACAGAAAATTAACAGGACTTGAACTCAGCTCTGGACCAAGCAGACCTAATAGACATCTACAGAACTCTCCACCCCAAATCAACAGAATATACTTTCTTCTCAGTACCTCATCACCCTTATTGTGAACTTGACCACATAATTGGAAGTAAAACACCCCTCAGCAAGCAAAAAAGAACAGAAATCATAACAAACACTCTCTCAGACTGCAGTGCAATCAAATTAGAACTCAGGATTAAGAAACTCACTCAAAACCGCACAACTACATGGAAACAGAACAACCTGCTCTTGATTGACTACTGGGTAAATAACAAAATGAAGGCAGAAACAAAGATGTTCTTTGAAACCAATGATATTGAAGACACAATGTACCAGAATCTCTGGGACACGTTTAAAGCAGTATGTAGACGAAAATTTATAGCACTAAATATCCACAAGAGAAAGCAGGGAAGATCTAAAATAGACACCCTAACATCAAAATTAAAAGAACTAGAGAAGCAACAGCAAACAAATTCAAAATCTGGCAGAAGACAAGAAATAACTAAGATCAGAGCAGAATTGAAGGAGATAGAGAAACAAAACCCTTTAAAAAAATCAATGAATCCAGCAACTCATTTTTTGAAAAGTTCAACAAAATAGATATACTGCTAGTCAGACTAATAAAGAAGAAAAGAGAGAAGAATCAAATAGACGCAATAAAAATTGATATAGGAGCTATCACCACTGATCCCACAGAAATACAAACTACCATCAGATAATACTATAAACAGCTCTATACAAATAAATAAGAATATCTAGAAGGAATGGATAAATTCCTGGACATATACACCCTCCCAAGTCTAAGCCAGGAAGAAGTCAAATCCCTGAATAAACCAATAACAAGTTCTGAAATTGAGGCAGTAATTAATAGCCTATCAACCAAAAAAAGTCCAGGACTAGACAGATTCACAGCCGAATTCTACCAGAGGTACAAAGAGGAGCTGGTACCATTCCTTCTGAAACTATTCAAAACAAGGGAAAAAGAGGGAATCCTCCCTAACTCATTTTATGAGACCAGCATCATCCTGATACCAAAACCTGGCAGAGGCACAACAAAAAAGAAAATTTCAGGCCAATATCCCTAGTGAACATCAATGTGAAAATCCACAATAAAATACTGGCAAACCGAATCCAGCAGCACATCAAAAAGCTTATCCACCATGATCAACTTGGCTTAATAGCCGGGATGCCAGGCTGGTTCAACATATGCAAATCAATAAACATAATCCATCACATAAACAGAACCAATGACAGATACCTCATGATTATCTCAATAGATGAAGCAAAGAACTTTGACAAAATTCCACACCCCTTCATCCTAAAAACTCTCCATAAACTAGGTACTGATGGAACGTATCTCAAAATAATAAGAGCTATTTATGACAAACCCATAGCCAATATCATACTGAATGGGCAAAAACTGGAAACATTCCCTTTGAAAACTGGCACAAGACAAGGATGCCCTCTCTCACCACTCCTATTCAACATAGTATTGGAAGTTCTGGGCAGGACAATAGGCAAGAGAAAGAAATAAAGGGTATTCGAATAGGAAGAGAGGAAGTCAAATTGTCTCTGTTTGTGGATGACATGATTGTATACTTAGAAAAGCCCATCATCTCAGCTCCAAATCTCCTTAAGCTGGTAAGCAACTTCCACAAATTCTCAGGATACAAAATCAATGAGCAAATATCACAAGCATTCCTATACACCAAGAACAGAAAGCCAAATCATGAGTGAACTCCCATTCACGATTGCTATTATGAGAATAAAATACCTAATCAAACAATTTACAAGGGATGTGAAGTCCTTCTTCAAGGAGAACTACAAACCACTGCTCAAGGAAATAAGAGAGGACACAAACAAATGAACATACCTTCCATGCTCATGGGCAGGAAGAATCAATATCATGAAAATGGCCATACCACCCAAAGTAATTTGTAGATTCAATGCTATCCTCATCAAGTTAACACTGACTATCTTCACGGAATTGGAAAAAACTACTTTAAATTTCATGTGGAACCAAAAAAGAATCTGCATAGCCAACAGAATCATAGGCAAGAAAAACAAAGCTGGAGGCATCATGCTACATGACTTCAAACTATACTACAAGGCTACAGTAACCAAAACAGTATGGTACTGGTACCAAAACAGATACAGAGACCAATGGAACAGAACCAAGGCCTCAGAAATAACATCACACATCTACAACCATCTGATCTTTGACAAACCTAACACAAACAAGCAATGGGGGAAAAGAATCTCTATTTAATAAATGGTGTTCAGAAAACTGGCTAGACATATGCAGAAAACTGAAACTGGACCCCTTCCTTACACTTTATACAAAAATCAACTCAAGACGGATCAAAGACTTAAACGTTAAGACCTAGGACCATAAAAATCCTAGAAGGAAACCTGGGCAATACCCTTCAGGACATAGACATGGGCAAAGACTTCATGTCTAAAACACCAAAAGCAATGGCAACAAAAACCAAAATTGACAAACAGGATCTAATTAAACTAAAGAGCTTCTGCACAGCAAAAGAACCTATCATCAGAGTGAACAGGCAACCTACAGAATGGGAGAAAACTTTTGCAGTCTATCCATCTGACAAAGGGCTAATATCCAGAATCTACAAAGATCTTAAACAAATTTACAAGAAAAAAACAACCAACTCATCAAAAAGTAGGCAAAGGATATGAACAGATGCTTCTCAAAAGAAGACATTTATGTAGCCAACAGACATATGAAAAAATGCTCATCATCACTGGTCATTAGAGAAATGCAAATCAAAACCACAATGAGATACCATCTCACGCCAGTTAGAATGGCGATCATCAAAAAAATCAGGAAACAACAGATGCTAAAGAGGATGTGGAGAAATAAGAACACTTTTACACTATTAGTGGGAATGGAAATTAGTTTAACCATTGTGGAAGACAGTGTGGTGATTCTTTAAGGATCTAGAACTAGAAATACCATTTGACCCAGGGATCCCATTACTGGGTATATACCCAAAGGATTATAAATCATTCTACTATAAAGACACATGCACACGTATGTTTATTGCAGCACTATTCACAATAGCAAAGACTTGGAACCAACCCAAATGTCCATCAACAATAGACTAGATAAAGAAAATGCGGCACATATACACCAGGCAATACTATGCAGCCATAAAAAAGGATGAGTTCATGTCCTTTGCAGGGACATGAATGAAGCTGGAAACCATCATTCTCAGCAAACTATCACAAGGACAGAAAACCAAACACTGCATATTCTCACTCATAGGTGATGTTCTCTTAAGGCCCAAAGGCTCTTCAGTCATTTATGGTAAATACTGCCTGGCCTGGGACTCACCCTTCAGAGAAGTGGGCTCCCCTCTGACCCAGGGCATGTTCAGAAATGCTGTCCAAGAGCCAAGTCTCAAAGTTGGGAACCACAGGGGCCCACTTGTGTTCTATCCCCCTGTGGCTGAGGTGGTACCCAAAATGTAAGACAACATCCCTTTTACTTTTATCTCCACTTCTCTCAAGCAGAAGGAATCTCTCTGTAGCCACAACATCTGGGAATATGCTGAGTCTCACCTGAGGTCACCAAGTTTCAGTGCCTCACCCAACACACTTAAAGTAGTACCTGAGTATTATTGCTGGTTATTCAGGGCCCAAAGTCTCCTCAGTTAGCAGATGATACATCTTGCCAGGACTGGGTCCTTCCT
Organism: Theropithecus gelada; assembly: GCF_003255815.1. Lineage (NCBI taxonomy): Eukaryota > Metazoa > Chordata > Mammalia > Primates > Cercopithecidae > Theropithecus > Theropithecus gelada. The sequence goes on along the minus strand of NC_037673.1, from coordinate 93,273,117 downwards.
TTCAAGGCAGCAGTTCCTTTCTGGCCCAGGGTGTATCTAGAAATATCTGGGGACAAGGGCCAGGAAAGGGGCCTCACAGCTTTGACCACTGCCCTATCCTAGTTTAGCTAAGCTAGTATCGAAGATGCAAAGTCCTCCCTACTTGTACATTTTCTTTCCTCAAACAGAAGGAAGGTGTTTCTTTTGGAGCCACAGGCTGTGCAGCCTGGTGTTAGTGGGAGTGCGATTTCAAAACTCCCTTAGCCACCCCAACTGGTGTCTCAGTAGGTTGCATATCCCCCCATTCTACTGTCTCTGGGCCCAGATCAGCCCCAGGGCTCACCTAGGTGTTGCAGTCCTTGTGGCCTAGATTGCCTTTCAAGTTTATTTGGAGCATCATAACACTTTAGCTCATGGTGGTGAAGTTTGTGGGAACTTAGGTTCCAACCACTGGGATCAGCAATTCTCTTCTGCCTAGGGCTGGTTCAAATGCATCCTCTGTGGGCTGGCATCAACTGAGTTTGGGCAGGTTTTGCTTTCTGCTGTAACAAGGACAGCACTGAGTTTAATGCCTCACAATTGCTGGCTCTCCCTCTCCCCAGGAGCAGAAGCACTCTCCACACCATTCAGTTGCTGCTGGGGTAGGAAGAAGGGTTACACTAGAGATTCAAGACTGTTTTTCCTATCTCTTCAGTTTCTCTTTCAGGGACATGAATTTAAAAATCAGGTATTGTGAGTGCTAACCTGAGTTTTGGTTCTTACAAAGATACCTGTTTTCTTGTAGATGGTTGTTAAATTGGCATCCTCTCAGGCAGGACTATTGGTGGAACCTTCTGTTCTGCCATCTTTCTCCACCCCTCTAGCCTCAATGCATCATTTAAAATAGAATCATATACAGTCATGCGTCAATGAGAAATCCATTGTTAGGTGATCTCATTGTTGTGTAAACATCACAGAGTATACTTACACAAACCTAGATGGAATAGCCTACTATACACCTAGGCTACACACTATATCCTATGGCTTCTAGGCTACAAACCTACAGAGCATGTTACTGTACTGAATACTGTAGGCAATTGTAACATAATAGTAAGTATTTGTGTTCTAAACATAACTAAACATAGAAAAGGTAGGTAAAAATTCGGTATTACAATCTTACAGGACTACTGTTATATATGTGGTCCATCGCCGACGGAAACAATTTTATGTGGTACATGATGTACATTATTCTCAATTTTTTCTTGGCCTTAATCCACCATATCTAATCAGTTACTAATCCCTCCTTTCTTAATATTATCGTCATTCCTAGTGCCAATACCTTAGTTCTGATCTACATTATCTCTTACTGGTTTATTATGATAATCACATGCAACCCCCAAACCTACTCTGCGTTCTTTGGTTCCCTAAGACCTTTGATAGGCACTTCTTTGTTAGAAAACAAAAATATGGCAGACAATTGGTATCCAAATATCAAATCAAACTACTTCATATCATATATTTATGTTACATTTGCTGTATTACAAAGGATTTTTGTTGATTTCTTAATACTTTATAAAACTGAATCAGTAAATGGAGAATTATTTCTTTTCTCATTAGCTTTTATAGGTTGAGTATTCCTTATCCAAAATGCTTGGGACCAGAAGCATTTTGGAGTTCAGATTATTATGGATTTTGGAATATTTGCACATACGTAAAGAGATAACATGGGGATGGAATCCAAGACTAAACATGAAATTTAATTATACTTTATATACACCTTACACAGATAATCTGAAGGTAATTTTATACAATATTTTAATTAATTTTGTGCTTGAAACAAAGTTTTGACTGTGTTTTGACTGCAACCTATCACCTGAGGTCAGGTATGGAATTTGCCAGTTGTGGCATCATGTCAGTCCTCAAAAGTTTCAGATTTTGGAACAGTTTGAAATTCAGATTTTGAGATTAGGAATGCTCAACCTGTAGTAAGTTAAATTCAGTCTCAAAAAAAAAAAGTGTAGTGTGAGGTTATTTTCTAAAATATTCTGCTCTAAAACATATTACAGACAAAATGAGTCTTCACAAGTTGTGCAAAGCCATCTAACTAAAATGTTTCATCTAGAAATAATGCATATTCATTTCTGTGGTTTCATACCCATTTTGCTGTTAGTACCTATAGAGAATTCCGTTATGATATAGTGCATGATACATGATATTTTTATTTCTCAGAACCACAGGATTGTGTTTTGCCATGTTTTGTATTTCTATCACTCATCTACAATGAGCCAGTCAAAATGGAATCACCAAAACATAACTATAATCTCATCTATAAATAAACATACATATATTTGTAAATCATTCTTGTATTTCTTTAAAAGATGAGGAAGAAAATTTTCGGAGGAAAGGCATGAAAAAGGCACTTAAAACAGTACTGGAATAAAATAATCAAAGCTTTTTTATGCATAAAAATTAATTTTGAATTATCCATAAACATTATCTTCCTGCATACACTACACACATGCACAGATGTGCATATAAACACATACCACATATACATGCAAATCCTATTTAAATCTGTAACCTTTATAACTGTGAATCATACACATAGTATGTATCTGAGTAACCTAATTCATGTGCCACAGAAAACCACAGTAGCCAAGTAACCACTTTGAGTTGCTTAGTATCCATCCATTTGAACTTAGTTCTCCTATCAAAAGCTTCTTTTTCTACTTTTTTATCACTTCCACCATTTTCTGTTTTGTACTCATTTTGCCTATATATTAACCTAAAAAAAAGATACATTCAGACAAATACTTTATTCACATCCAAGCTAAAGGGACATGGGGCGATGGAAGAATAGGGTGAAAGCTTCTGGAATCTCCAACATCCCTATGTCAAGCTCTACCTTCCACGCTATGATTCAGCCACGATGGCCTTTGAACATTCCCTCATGCCCCAGGCTCTTGAGATCCCTAAGGTTTTTCTTTATGGTGTTCCCTGTCTCTAGACGATTCCTCCCTGCTATTGGCTTAGAAGCTCCTTTCCTTCTTTGAAGTCTCAGTGTGATGTCCCTTTGCCCGTGAGGCCTACTCTACTTCTTAATGTACAGCACGTCCCCTATTATCCTCACTTACAGCATTCTCTTTTTCTCATTATAAAATTTACCAGTGTTAGGGCAGATTTATTTGTGAATTTACAAGTATAATGCCATCTCTTGCAGTAGACAATGAATTCTAAAAGAGAGGTCCTTCTGGTTTTTTACCACTGTTATGCAACACTCAGCATAATGCCTGGCCCCATATATGGTAGATGCATAATGAATATTTAACAAAAGAAAAAGAAAGGGAGAAAGGGAGAGAGAGGGAGAAATGAATAACAGAGAAAGCTAAGAAAAAGGAAAGCCAATAAACGCACGTGGTAACTTTTAAAAGGAAAGGAAGGATAAGAAAGAACAAGCAGAAAACAGAGGAAAGATGGACACAAAGAAGATAGTATTATAATCTGGTGGGAACAAAAATAAAAAGAAAGCATAAACTGAAAACAAAATGATCTCTGATGGCAGTCCAGTCATTCCAGCACTTTTCTATGAATATCAAGTAGAAAACCAGACTGAAACAGGATTATGACTGTCACCAGTGAAAAATTGTCATATTGATGTCTACTTGTAATGCATGCATTGGTTTATTAACCCAAACTCCTTGAGTCAGCACCACAAATCTGGCTAATGGTCTTTAGAGCAACCTAAATTTGCCCTTTAGGGTTATGATTTAGCTGACAGATGTGTAAAAACCCTTGTAGCCAGTTACCTTGATATTGATTACATATCTGTGAGGCTCAGAGACTCATGTTTTTCCAGCTAAGGTCAGCATTACCTTAAAGCCTTGTGCCCTGATGCTGAGTTGTCTGTATTAGAGGGCATGACATAAATTCAGTTTATGGCTTGACCACTTCCATTTTATACCACTGATGTTTGTGTAGATGAATATGGAAGACATTGATCTAAAGTTCTCTTCTGGGAAATAAATGTGTGTCCGTGAATTTTGGGTTAAGGCCAAAGCCTGTTGCCATCTCTCCCTTGCACAGAAGCAAAGCCAAGTCTTAAAGTTGTCAGAGGACATTTCTAAGTGAACTTGGACAATAAATATGCAGCTGTCAATGAAGCCTGCCCTGATGGCCTTATTTCAAATGACAAAGTGACACTTTTGCCACATTCTCAATCACCGTTAACTTGCTCTACATTTTTTATTGCACTTAGCACCTCCTAACATATTTCATGATTTATGCTATTTATTATTTATTCACATATTTCACTAGAATATAACTGAATGAGGTCAACAATGTATATTTTTGTATTTTTAGTTGTTATGGGTTCATGGTAGGTGTATATATTTATGGGGCACATCAGATATTTTGATACAGGTATACAATGTGTAATAATCACTTTAGGGTGTATGGGGTATCCATCACCTCAAACATTAATCTTTTCTTTGTGTTACAAATAATCCAATTATACTCTTTTAGTTATTTTAAAATATAAAATAAATTATTGCTGACTATAATTATCCTGTTATCCTATCAAATGCTAGATCTTACTTATTCTGTTCGACTATATTTTTGTACCCGTTAACCATCCCTTCTCTCTTCTCTCTTCCCTGCCCCCGCCCACTATCCTTCCCAGCGTCTAATGACCATGATTTTACTCTCTATTTCCGTGAGTGCAGTTTTAATTTTTAGTTCCCACAAATGAAGAGAACATGCAAAGTTTGTCTTTCTGTGCCTGGCTTATTTCACTTAAAATGATATCCTCCAGTTCCATCCATACTGTTCTAAATGATAGAATCTCATTCTTTCTTATGGCTGAAAAGTTCTCCATTTTGTATATGTATCATGTTTCCTCTATCCATTCATCTACTGAAGAACATCACCTGTTTTGTTCACTAGTGTATTCCAAGCACTCAGAACAGTCACCGTCACATAATGGGTAGGCACTTGATTCATATTTAATAAAATGATGAATCAGTGAATGAATAAGTGAATGAAGATCAGTATTCTGTATTGTGGAGTGAAAGGAGGGAGGTACAAAGATATAAACATTAAGATCTTTGCCTTGAGGAGCTTACGATTTAATTGGGAAAACAAACACTCAGAAAGGCAGACAAAAACTCCTATGAAATAACAAACAGTAACAAATAGAATTGCATACATTAATAAATACAGTGGAACAATAAGGGAGGCAGCTAACTGTAGCAGGAATAACACTAGACTTGGAAAATTGGGGTGAATCTTGGCTCTTCCATGTAACAACTATATTACCTCAAGCATGTCACTTAAATACTCTTGAGCATCAGATTTCTTGTTAGTATGAGTGAATAATAGTGGCTTCCTCATGGGATTCTTGTGAGAATAAAGTAAGATAAATGTGAAAGCAACTGGCTAATAATATTTACTCAATAAATGTCTATCAATTGAACAGACTTTCTCACAGATAAGAAAAAGCAAGCAGAGTGGTTAGTTTACTTGCACAAGGTCACACAGTGAGTGTCAGATTAGGAATCCCAAGACTCCTAATTTTCAGCCCAGTGTTACTGAAAATAGGACTTAGTGCCTACCATGTCCCTCAGCTTATTCCTATGAGCAATTCTGTTTCTTACACACAACAAAAATTTATTATTTGTTCTAGAAAAGGGACATCGTTTCCCTGAAATGTCCTCATTAGGCTCCAAGATGTCTAAGCTCTGTCTCTCTTTAATCGGTTTACTTGTGAAGGAGCAATTTGCTTTATGACCTCTTTGCAGAGTCTGAAGGGTTTATGACCATGTGGTGTCAACAAGAAGCTCTAAGATGCTTTCAGTTCCATTTACCAGCTTCAGAGTCTTCATATTGTAGAAGCCTATTTATTCTGAAAAGACTGAAGTTTGAACATTAAATCTGAGCACTCTGCATGCTTTTAAGCTCACTGTCAAATGGAACAATCACTTCTCATGGTCTATTCTACAACCAAAGCAGCATTTTCTAAGACAATATCATCAGTATTAATGTGATATGTTTTTAATAATGACACATCAACCTGTCCTTCCACAAGGCTTCAAACAGGCTGGATGGGACTGTTGTAGTCAGTCTCAAAACCTTTTTGTTAGTGGAAATAAAGATTATCAGGGAGTTGACAGACATATTGACTCAAGTCTAGGAACTTGCATTACGGAATCTATAATCATAGAAAGGGTGTGCTATTTCCTTACTTTCAAATACACAAGTTGAGGCAGGTGTAAATAGGGAAGAGAGTAACAAAAGTCTCAGAGGCCTCAAACCTAACCATCATGCAACTAATTAACACCACATGAATCCTAAATTTTGTAGTGGAATCCCAAAATAATGCTGAGGGGTGAGAAAGGAGTATGGTAAAAGTAACTCAAACAAAAGCTCATTCTAACTACTTCAAGTACTAAAAAGTATGGTTATTGTCAAGATATCACTGTGTTGGTAATTCAAGAGCAGAGTATGAAACACAGTCAAACAATACGTTCAGCCTCTCAAATGATACACTCACTCACTCTTGTCTCTGCCGTAATCTGTGAATCTGTTCCATTTTCCTCCCTCTGATGATCCAATTTCTTTTTCTCCTTACCAATCAATAGTTATATGAACTTTTAGGTCAAATTCCCAATGTTCACTGACCCAAATTTTGTTGTCTCAATTTTCATGATCCTAAAAAATGAGAGAAGAATCTCACTGGTCTTGTCAATCTTATCTAACTATCTAACTAGGAAACTCATATGACTGGGAACTCTGGGGAAGGTGGGATCATATGGGCAGCAGGGCCTATAGTAGGGGCAGGTTCTTCAGAAATCTGGATTGAAAATGATAAACAGACCACCTCCCCATGAGTGGGAAACATGCTTGCTTATTAATTCTGGAATTAATCCACTTCTCCCAGTCACAGTAGCTTGTTTTAGCTGCAAATACTGTCATTGTTCACCTTTATTACTATATCACCTCTAAGCTGTTTTCCCCGTGTCCAGATTCTCCTCTTCTAAATTTGTTCCAGCTGCAATCAGAATAATTTTACTATGTCATTTTCCTGTTCAATACTCTAAAATGGCTCCCTACTTGCTCCTTAGAGGGAGGCAAAGTCCAAATTCTTTAATATGCAGCACAAAGCCCCATCTGTCCCACTGTCACATACTCATACCTCTTTGTTTCCTGTGCTCTCTCCAAGCCACCCACTGTGCTGTGGCTCAAACTACTTCTCATATCTTAGACACACCTGACTCTTTCTTATCTCCAAATTCTCTGCATATTCTGTTTATTCCACCTGGTATACTGTCCTCCTTTCTTACATCTGTCTAGTTATAGTTGTCCTTTAAAATTCGATATAGATGCAAATTTCTTAAAAAAACACACACACACACACACATTTTTTGATCTTCCACATGCTAGGACAGGTTTCCCCTGTGCATTCCTGTTCTAGCACACATTATACTTTGTAGTCGTGGGCTGTTTACTCTCCTATGCCCATCACCCCACAGAATCTCAGCACCCAGGAGGTAGATCTTTTTTTGTAATGCATTGTATCTTTCCAGGACAGGGCCTGGCACATAGTAGATGCTCAAGAAATATTTCTTGACTAAATGAAGGAGAAGTCAAGGGCATCTCAAACACTTCTGAAATCACCTCCTAGTTCTAGCCTATGGTCATTCAGCCACTGCTTGATAACTTTCATCTTCGTTCTGCATCATGGTTGACAAGATAAAGCAGTCCAAAAAGGTAGCGAAGCATAGTCTCTATAGCTTTAAAAATCAACATGACCTATCTGCTTTTCCCTAATATATACGTAAAGTGCTTGCAAAATATATTACTTCTGGTTTCCAACCTTAGGCCTGTCCCCTAGCACTGGAGTGATTGAAGGTACTTGGAATTGGCCTGCTGACAGGTATTTAGATATACACATTGCCAGAGATAAGCCTCTGAGTCCCCAAGTCCCCACTGTCCCTCTAACAAAACACAGGAAATTAAAGGCCTTAACTGAGAATGTAAACTCAACCTCTGAAATAAATTGCATACCAAGCACATCCCCACACAGCCCCCAAAAGGTCATGTGCTGAAAAGCCCAATTTTGCTCAGCTCAGGAAAGTGACATAACTCATGGCATTTTTTTAAAAAGTCAGTTTTTTCTCTTTGTATCTGTTACAGCTGCTAATAGCTTTTTACTATGTTTAGCTTCCACCTATCATTTGGGGAATATTTTGTGGAATCCATTTAAACGTACAAATAGGTTCTTCCCACCCTCTATGAGTCCATAGAGTACCCACCTGGAACATGCCTAGGACATTGAAACTGATCTATGGGATTGCCATGTCTCATTAACAGCCTGGCAAGAAAGTGAAAAGCTGTTTAACTTTTCAGCTGCCCAGAAACACAACCTGATTAAGTAGACGGTTAGTAGTTTATGAAACAAGGTTCCAACCAGCTTTTAAATCTACTCATCTTCTCTCATGGATATGCCCAGGAGTCCCAGAAAAGCAGTCACTTAGCTCTTAGCTCATATCACCTAGTCCCAGGCCCTCAGCCAATTTTTATGTATGACTTTATGGTCACAGCAACAGCCACTAGCAGAAGGAACTTATACTAGTTGAGTATTTAAGTGTTATCCATGCTAAAATCAGAGTAAGAATTCTATTTGATTTTTAAGATGAAAATTTAACTAGAGAATTTTTCTTTTTTCCTTTTTTAAAAGTTTGATTAAATCTCTCTTTTACAAAAACCTGTGCTCTCCTCATTGGGTGGCATTTCGCTAAAGTCTACTAACAGCTGCTTTCCTGAGATGAACATCTCTCTGATGCAGTGCTTCCCTCTATATCTCAGCATCAGTTTTCATTTGTATAAAACATACGCTGTAAATGATGATATAGCAGCTACCTGGCTTGCTCCTGACAACTGGTACTCTTGTCAGGGGCAAAAATAGCATCAAAGGAGACATTATCTTCCCTAAGAAGAGGGCTTTATCCAGGGTGGGTGACCACATTTCAGTATTATCTATTTATTAGTTTCAATATTCAAAAACTTAGACCAGACTTTTGTCATGATGATGAGCCTCTGCAAAATGTTACCTCACACCAATCTCAATGGAAAGCTACTTTCAAAACAAACAAACAACCAAATAAACAAACAAAACGGAACAAAACAAAGAAAGAAAACATTCTATTTTTATTTCAGTGCAGAAGAGTTTGGGTTTTATTTTGTTTTTGTTTTTTCTCAGACCTTCCAGCCAAAGAGTAGTTTTAGGATTAAATGGGCATAATAGAGTTGATGTTTGGGTAGCTTCACCATATTTTGCAGGCATCCTTGTATTACTCAGATCCATCTTTTACAATTTTAGCCCTGAACATAGACTGTCATTGTGTTATTAATTTAATCTGTTTTCAGAATTTTGATTTTAGAAAGCAAATGTTATCATACCTCAGTTCTTTCCAAAAACAAATACCTAGTTCTTCCAAAGTATAATTTTATATGAAATCTTAAAAAAAAAAAAAGACTTCATATTCCCCACATGTTCTCATTGCCACTCATCTCTCAATCCCTTTATAAGCTACATTCTACTTGCACCATTCTTGTGGAGGTATTTCCTACAACCAACAATCTCCTAATAACAATTTTCTAGACTTTTTCTTTTAAGACCTGCTGAAGACTCAGCACAGGTCATTATCATTTTATTCTTTATACACTCCACCTTTTAAGCTTCCAAAACTTTGAGATAAGTTTGCTTTGCTTTATCTCACTGACTGCTCTTTCCCTAGTTACTTAAGCTTTTTCTTACTCTTGACCCAGGACTGGGGATTATTCAGGATTGTTTTCTTAGCTGTGGCCTTATTTCTCTTCTTACAGGAGTAAATGTTGTGACCCAGGAATGACAAAAAGCTCCTGAATAGACACAAAAAGCATATGTGATAGAAGATTGAAAAGTTGAAACTTATCAAAATTTACAATTTATATGCATCATGGAACACCACCAAGAAAGTGAAGCAACAAACTACAGATGGAGAAAATATTTGCAAATCATATGTCTTATATCCAGAATATGTAAAAAATTTTTACAACTCAATAATAAAAAACAAATCAACTAACTTTTGAAGGAGCAAAGCATTTGTATAGACATTTATCCAAAGAAGTTATATGAATGGTTAATAGGCACGTGAAAACATGCTCAATATCATTAGCCGTAGGGAAATTTAAGTAAATGCATGCTGCATCAGCCTCTACATATTACATCATTCTACTTCTGTTGCCTCTGGTTTCCAGTTGGGTTCAGTCAATGGGAAGTATTAATAGAAGATATAAGCATAGTGGGAAATATAGACATTGAAGTAGTTACTCCCCTGTCAACCTCCTGTGAGGTTTAGTATTGAGAGAGAATGCATTACTCTAACAATGGCAAAGCTCCTGTTGGGTGATCCTCTCATAGACTTGCAACTACAGTGACAGGCCCTGGTACCCATTTCCTCCACTTTCATCTTAAGGCTTGCTTCCTCATTTACTCCCAGGAGCACTCTATCCTTCCTTCTTGATTTTTTTTGTTTGTTTTTTGTTTGTTCTGTTTTGTTTTTTAATCTTGCCTTCAACTATGTAACTGATCCCTTCATAAATCTTTCTTCCACTGCCTTTATTGAGTAGACCATCTATTTTGAAGAAGCAGGCTACTAAAGTAGCCACTCTCCACAGAAGAGTCCCATCTCACCAGGTATCTTCTGAGGAGCAAGACACAAACCCCCACTACTCCACAATGCCATGGACACCTATCTTCTCTTTCTGTCTTTGGAAACTTCTTTTTAGGTGGAGCAAATCCTTCTCTCTCTGTTCAGGTTTTCTTCAGAAGCCCTTCTCTTCTCTGTCTGAAGAATGTACAGCATAACCTCCTCATGGGCTTGATTTTAGAAAGAAAATTAAGAAAGGAAAATTGTCATGTAGTTTCTTACGTTACCACAAACCTCCCTGTGAGGTAAGAGAGCCTAGAAATTGTACTATTTAAGAAGAGGGAAAGAGAAAAAGGAGACAACTTCAATCATTGCTGAAAAATTACCTCTGGCACACTATCCTCTATGCCAGTGTTTCTCAACTGGGGGCAATTTTGCCTCCTAGGGGTTATTTGACAATGTCTGAAGGTATTTTTAGTTGTTACACAGGAAAAGTACTAATGTTATCTCATGGATAGAAGCCAGGGATACCACTAATGTTTTACAATGAAGAAGACAGCCCGTATATCAAAGAACTAGGTAACTCAAAATGTTAATAGTGCTGAGGTTGAGAACCCTGAATTATGCTGACTTGCGTGGTTCTATGAAGAGATAAGCAGCTGTAGCTTTAGCTGACTGACTGCTACGCTGCATCTATCATCTGAGCCAAATCCAAATTCCAGGTTTCCACTCACAAGTTAAGAGTATGTCTCTAATTCGCCTTGACAGATAGAATATGCCTGACTTTATTATACAAATTTTCAGTTAAATGGAATGTCTTTGTGGTTCCTTTACCTACCCTTCTAAATCGTTATATCTGTGATTTCCTAATTCTCCTGCCTTAGACTGCTCTGTTTCTGTTTGCTGAACTAGTAACCTCTCCTCCTTATCCTCAGGTGTCCAAACCAGGTCAATACATCACCAGGTCAAAAACGTTTTCCTGTCTCAAGCCCCCAGTACTCTATATTTTTCTATCTTTGTCATAGGAACAAGATCGCCCTCATCAAAATCTTCTAGAACGTTCCATGGTGTTTATCTTTTTCTTAATGTTTACTAACATTTTATTTTTAATAGTGAAAAATCGAATGCAATCTAAATGACAAACCTTAAGACAATGATTGCATAAACTAAAGTATATCCAATGAATGTATCACACAGTTAGCAAAATGGTAATACTTTACTTTTTCAACTTTTATTTTAGATTTAGGGGTACATGCGCATGTTTCTTATGTAGGTAAACTTCATGTCACGAGGGTTTGGTGTACAAATAATTTTGTCACCCAGGAAATAAGCATAGCACCCGATAGCTCTTTTTTTTCTGATCTCTTTACCTCTCCCACGCTCCACCCTGAAGAAGGTCCCAGTGTCAGTTATTCCCCTCCTAGTATCCATGGTTCTCATTGTTCAGCTCCCAGTTATAAGTGAGGACATGTGGTATTTGGTTTTCTGCTCCTGCATTAGTTTGTTTAAAATAATGGCCTCCAGCTCCATCCATGTTGCTGCAAAGGACATAATCTTAATTTTTTCTTTTTTTTTGGTGTTTTTGTTTTGGCTGCATAGTATTCCATGGTGAATATGTATCACATTTTCTTTATCCAGTCTATCACTGATGGACATTTAGGTTGATTCCATGTCTTTTCTATTAGAAGTAGTGTTGCAATGAACATATGCATGCATGTGTCTTTATGATAAAATGATTTATATTCCTCTGGGTATATACCAATAATAGGATTGCTGGGTCTAATGGTAATTCTGTTTTTAGCTCTTTGAGGAATTACCACGCTATTTTCCACAGTGGTTGGATTAATTTACACTCTCACCAACAATGTAAAAGTGTTCTCTTTTCCCTGAAACCTCACCAGAATCTGTTTTGTTGTTGTTGTTGTTGTTGTTGTTGCTGTTTTTACTTTGTTAATAATAGCAATTCCGACTGATGTAAGATGACATCTCATTATGGTTTTGCTTTACATTTCTCTCATGATTACTGATGTTGAGCATTTTTTTATATACTTGCTGGCTGCATGTATGCCTTCTTTTGCAAAGTGTCTATTCATGTCATTTGCCCACTCTTTGATGGGGTTGTTTTTTTCTTGTAAGTTTGTTTAAGTTTCTTATAGATTTTGGACATTAGACCTTTGTCAGATGCATACCTTACAAAAATTTTCTTCCATGCTCTAGGTTGTCTGTTTACTCTGTTAATAGGTTTTTTTTTTTTTTTTAATTTACTCTGTCATAATCTTTGGCTATGCAGGAGCTCCATCGTTACATTACATCACATTTGTCAATGTTTTTTGTTTCAATTGCTTTTGGCATCTTTGTCATGAAATATTTTCCAAGTCATATGTCCAGAATGATATGTACCAGGTTATCTTCCAGAGTTTTTCTAGTTTCAGGTTATACATTTTAAGTCTTTAATCCATCTTGAGTTAATTTTTATATGTGATGCATGGTAGGGTCCAGTTTAAATTTTCTGCATATGGTTAGCCAGTTATCCCAGCACCACTTATTGAATAGGGAATCTTTTCCTGATTGCTTGTTTTTATCAGCTTTGTTGAAGATCAGATGGTTGTAGATGTGTGACCTTAATTCTGAACTCTTTATTATGTTCCACTGATCTATGTGTCTGTTTTTTGTACCAGTACCATGCTGTTTGGGTTACTGTAGCCCCACAGTATAGTTGAAGTTGAGTAACACAATGCCTCCAGCTTTGTTCCTTTTGCTTAGGATTGCCTTGGCTATTCAGGCTCTTTTTGGTTCCACATGAATATTTATTTTCCAATTCTGAAGAATGTCACTAGTATTTGATAGGAATAGCATTGAATCTGTAAATTACTTCGAATCTGTAAGTATAGTGATTTTAACAATATTGATTATTTCTATCCCCATAAGTATGAAATGTTGTTTCATTTGTTTGTATCATCTCAGATTTCTTTCAGCAATGTTTTGTAATTCTCATTGTAGACGTTTTTAACATCCCTGCTTAGCTGTATTCCTAGGTATTTTACTCTTTTTGTCCCAATTGTGAATGGGATTACACTACCAATTTGGCTCTCAGCTTGGATGTTGTTTGTGTATAAGAATGCTAGAGTGCCATTTGTGTTTTTCCAGGGACATCAGGAAGCTGCACCCACCAGTTGAGTTCACATAAAAGCGAGATTGCTGGGCTGAAAGCTCTAGCAAGCATTGGCAACCTGGCTACCAGTGGTGAGGGTAGGTAGAGTGACCAGCCATATTCAGGCCAAAGCAGGGCAGCTGGGCTGTAAACTGGACCTGAACCCTGTCCAGCAAGGGGTGGCTAGAGCAATCTTACTGTTCCCAGGCACTGCAGCTGCAGCCTCAATTGGGGATATGGCACCAGTGCTGGTGTGCTCTGGGGCTTGAGGCTTGTAGAGATCCCCTCAGACACAAGAGTTACCCCCACAAAATGTCCAGGTGGCTCTCTGCTCCTATCTAGATGTGCAGTGGGGGGTGGAGTACAGGAGAATCAGAGGGATTTATCCATTCCCAGTCTTGTACAGGTGTCTGTGGAGAGCATGAATCCCCCTGGGGGCTCTCAGTGACTCACCCTCTCATATGTTGGAAAGGTTCCCCTGGCTACACACTGAGCCTAGCCACACAGGTGCCTAGCTTCGCTCCTCTCTGCTCTTCGTGTTTTCCTGCTGCCTTGTTGGATCCTGACATGGTTTCCCAGATGATCGGCCTACAGGGTCAGTGTTCACTTGCTCTTTTGTTTCCCCTCCATGAGCTGCTTCTAGTTTGACATCTTGGCTCCACTACTCCCCATCTTTCGTCTGTCACTTGGCAAATATCTGTTCTCCAAAACTAAACTATAAGCCCTTTTTTTATGAGTACGATTTATTTTTTTATAATGATGATAATAATAAAAATATTTACTAAAAACATATTCTGGGCTTGAGACCATGATAAGCACTTTTCATGCATTATGTGATTAAATATGTTACTTATATCCAGAAATAATATTCAAATAGTTACAACTGTTACAGCACAGGCACAGTGTCACAGCCCTCTGTATAACTATTTCAGGCTTCCTGCTTGCAGTAGAACATAATCTTATAACTAACAACCTCAAACTCAAGTACCCATCACAGATATTTAATTTCTCCAACATATTTGAGTTTTACCCAATCATAATACACCTTATCACACCACACTTAGATTTACTTGCAAGTCAAAACTTAGTCTCTCTTCTACTAGACCTAATTTGATTAGACAAAAAGAATACCAAAACATACTGCCCAAGTTCAAATTATAGCCTCCACCATTGTATCTACCCAGAAAGGCCTAATTAAGTTCTACTTTTTCTCTTTTCTTACTCCCTCCCTCTCAACACTATTCTTAATTATTTAACCCTGTTCCCTCAGGTAATCTCAATCACAATAAAAATACTAACAGAGATCAACCAGCAACCACTACCAATTAACATCCATAACTCTATAAGGCAGCTACGCCCATAGAATCCTCACAAAGTAATCCTATTTCTTCACCCTCAAAGATCACCCAGTTTTCTATATTCTTAAAATCAATTACAATTTCCACCTCATCATAATCAATTTTTCACATAACTAACACCAACTCTAATAGCAACCCTAATAGCAAAGCACCCCAAAGAGCAACACTTGGCCCTCAGGTCTCAGGGTATTCCTCAGTAGCTCTCACTGTCATATAACCAAAACTGACCATTATTGCCCCCAAATAAATTTTTAAAATACTATTAAACCTACAAAAGCCCCACCAAATTTCACACAATACCGCAACCCCCTCCCCGATTAATAATTAATCCCAATCGCCCATAAATAGGAGAAGGCTTTGAAGAGAGCCCCACAAGGTCTATAACAAGAATAATAATAAAAACACAATATATATTCTAATTCTTAAATGGAATATAACTATGACTAATGACATGAAAAATCATCATTGTACTTCAATTATAAGAACCCTAATGACTAACATTCATGAAATGCACCCCTTAATAAAAATTAGTAACCACTCGTTTATTGACCTACCTGCACCATCAAACATCTCTGCGTGGTGAAACTTCAGCTTGCTTCTAGATATTTGCCTGGTCCTTCAGATAGGTACAGGGTTATTCCTAGTTATACATTACAAGTCAGATACTTTAACTACCTTCTCCGTAGTCACACACATTTGCCGAGATGTAAATTACAGCTGAGTTATCCACTACCTACATGCTAGTGGGACTTCAATATTCTTCATCTGCCTATTTCTACATGTAGGCTGAGGCTTATACTACAGATCATTTACCTTCTTAGAAACTTGAAATATTGGCATTATTCTTCTATTTGCAGTTATAGCAACAGCATTCATAACATTCACTCTAATTATGTACTTCCATGAGACCAAATATCGTTCTGAAGTAAAACAGTAATTACAAATGTAATATCAGCCACACCATAATTGGAACCAACCTTGCACAATGAATCTGAGGTGGATTCTCAGTTGATAAAGCCACCTTTATACGATTCTTCACTTTCCATTTCATCCTACCTTTTATTATCACAGCCCTAGTAGCCATCCACCTCTCATTCATACATGAAACAGGATCTAATAACCCCTCAGGAATTTCATCAGACTGACAAAATCCCATTTCACCCTTTTTACACAATTAAAGATATTCCAGGCTTAATTCTACTTCTCCTGCTCCTGTTAATTTTATTTCTATTCTCATGTGACCTCCTAGGAGGCCCAGACAACTACACCCCAGCAAACCACCTCAGCACTCTGCCCCATATCAAACCGGAGTGGTACTTCTTATTTGCCTACACAACCCTACAGTCTATCACAAACAAACAAACTAGGGGGTGTACTAGCCCTTGTATTTTGGATCCTCATTCTAGCAATTATCCCAATACTTCATACATCTAAACAACGAAGCACAACATTCCAAAAATTAAGTCAGTGTTTATTCTAAATCTTAGTGGCTGACCTATTCACACTTACATGAATCAGAGAACAACCCATCAAACACCCTTTCATCCTTCATCGGACAAATCGCATTTATTGCATCTTTTTCTATTATTCTTAATTTTATCCCACTCACCACCTTAATTGAAAACAAACTACCTAAATGAAGATGTCCTTGTATTATAATTTTATTACTCTTGTAAACCAAAAATGGAAGATTTCCTCCCCAGGACAACCTCAGGGAAAAAGCATCCCGTTTCACCGCCAGCTCCTAAAGCTGGAATTCTACTTAAACTACTCCCTGTATCCTTTAATGATCAATTAGAACAAATGCTAGCCATAAACAGCCAGTAAATCCAAACAGGGGGTGCTGGTGAGTATCAGCTGTTTGTATACCACTTTATTTATTTTCTGTTACCTCTCATGCAGTCAGAGTACCGTGAAGATTTGTAGGTAAGTTAGTAATTCATTGTAGATATCATTAACCTTAGCAGGAAATCAGATGTCTACTTCACCTCTATTTCCTTAGGAATTAGGCCAGTGTCAAGCATATAGAAAGTGCTTGTAAATATTTGTAGAATAAACAAAAAAAGTACTAAAGTGCTTTTAGGTTTTGCATATTTTTTGTGTGCCAGACACAACATCAGATATTTTTATTGTATTATTTCAATTCATATAACAATGCCACCAGAAGGCATTATGACAACAATATTACTATTGAGAAAACCTAGACAAATAGACACTAAACAATAATGGTGTTAATGTGTTGATAGAAAGAGATTCAGACCAGTTATGCACAACTACTTAGATGTAGTTGCTCACAAGAAACTCTACAAAGTGGGTGATGATGGTAAGCATTCACCCACAAGAAAAGCAAGGAGTGGCTGGGGACAGTACCATTCACGTAGAAAGTGACTCAAAAAAGTGTGAGGAAGTGATTCTAGTTCTTTAACACTGCATTTTTTTTTTTTTTTGTCTTTCTCTTTTTTTAAATAGCGAGTGGGTAAATGGTAATGGTTGTTGGTCCCATGTTGCATTTCTAGTGGTAATAAAAAAGAGATGCATACATGAAGAAAAATCAGGAGATTTAGTCCTCACGTGGAACAGAACAAAACCCACAACTTCTAACCAATGAGGCTGAAAAAATGGTGACCATTTATTTCTGGGTTTCTATTCTGTTCCATTGGTTTATATGTCTGTTTTTGTACCAGTACTATGCTGTTTTGGTTACTGTAACCCTGTAGTGTAGTTCAAAGTCAGGTAGCGTGATGCCTCCAGCTTTGTTCTTTTTGCTTAGGATTACCTTGTCTATTCAGGCTCTTTCTTGGTTCCATACGAATTTTAAAATAGCTTTTTTCTAGTTATGTGAAGAATCTCAATGGTAGTTAAATAAAAACAGCATTTATAGGAATTTGTAGGAATCTATAAATTTCTTTGAGCAGTATGGCCATTTTAATGATATTGATTCTTCCTATTCATGAGCATGGAATGTTTTCCTTTTGTTTGTAACATCTCTGATTCCTTTCAGCAGTGTTTTATAGTTCTCCTTGTAGAGATCTGTCACCTCCCTAGTTAGCTGTGTTCTTAGGTATTTTATTCTTTTAGTGGAAATTTTGAATGGGAGTACGTTCCTGATTTGGTTCTCAGCTTGACTGTTGTTGGTGTAAAGAAATTCTAGTGATTTTTGCACAACAATTTTATTTCCTGAGGCATTTCTGAAGCCTATTATCAGTTTAAGAAGCTTTTGAGCTGAGACTTTAAGGTTTTCTAGATAAAATTATGTCATCCACAAACAGGGATTATGTCATCTGTTTGCAGATGACACAATCCCATATCTATACTATCCCTCTTCCTATTTGTTTGTCCTTTATTTCTTTCTTTTGCTGACTGTCCTGGGCAGGACTTCCAATACTATGTTGAATAGGAGTGGTGAGACAGCATCTTTGCTGTGTTCCAGTTTTCAAGGAAAATGCTTCCAGCTTTTGCTCTTTCAGTATGATGTGGGCTCTGGATTTGTCAAATATAGCTCTTACTATTTTGAGGTACATTCCTTCAATGCTTAGTTTACTGAGAGTTTTTAACATAAATTGATATTTAATTTTATCAAAAGCCTTTTCTTCATATATTGAGATAATCACGTGGTTTTTGTCTTTAATTCTGTTTATGTGATGAATCACATTTATGGATTTGTGTGTGTTGAACCAACCTTGCATCCCAGGGTTGAAGCCAGTTTGATTTTGGTGGATAACTTTTTGATATGCTGCTGGATTTGCTTTACCAGTGTTTTGTTGAGGATTTTTGCATCAATGTTCATCAAAGATATTGGCATGAAGTGGTTTTTTTTTTTTTTTTTTTAAATCTCTGCCTGAGTTTGGTATTATAATGATACAGGCCTCATAGAATGAATTACAGAGGAGCCCCTTCTCCTCATTTTTTTGAAATAATTTTAGTAGGAATGGTACCAGCTCCTCTTTGTTCATCTGGTAGAATTCAGGTATGAATCCATCTGGTTCTGGGCTTTTTTTTTTTTTTTTTTTTTTTTGGTTGATATTTATTACTGCCTCAATTTCAGAGCTTGGTATTGGTCTGTTCAGGGATTCAATTTCTTCCTGGGTCAGTCTTGGGAGGGTGCATGTGTTCAGGAATGCATCCATTTCTTCTAAATTTTCTAGTTTATGTGCATAGAGGTATTCATAATATTTTCTGGTGATTATTTGCATTTCTGTGGGGTCAGTGGTAACATCCCCCTTGCCATTTCGGATTGTGTTTATTTGAACCTATTCAATGAATGGTGCTGGGAGAATTGACTAGCCATATGTAGAAGATTGAAACTGGACTCATTCTTATGCCATATACAAAAATTAACTCAAGATGGATTAAAGACTTAAACGTAAAACTCAACACTGTAAAAATCCTGGAAGAACACCTAGGCAATACCATTCAGGACATAGGCACAGGCAAAGATTGCGTGAGGAAGATGACAAAAAGCAACCTTGCAACAAACAGAAAAATTGATAGTGTGAATCTAATTAAACTAAAGAGTTTCTGCACAGCAAAAGAAACTATCAACAGAGTAAACAGACAACTACAACATGGGAGAAAATTTTTGCAAACTATGTATCTGACAAAGGTCTAATATCCAGCATCTATAAAAAACTTAAATTTACATAAAGAAAACAACAAACAGCCCCATTAAACAGTGAGAAAAGGACATGAATAGACACTTCTCAAAAGAAGACGTAGATGCAGCCAGCAAGCATAAGAGAAAATGCTCAACATCAGTAATCATTAGAGAAATGCAAATCAAAACCACAACAAGACACCATATCACACTAGTCAGACTGGCTATTACTAAAAAGTCACAAAATAACATACTGGTGAGGTTGTGGAGAAAAGGAATGCTAAACACTGTTGATGGGAATGTAAATTAGTTCAACCATTGTGGAAGACAGTGTGGTAATTCTTCGAAGTCCTAAAGATAGAAATACCACTCAACCCAGCAATCTCATTACTGGGTATATATCCATACAAATCATTCTGTTTTAAAGACACATGCACACATATTTTTATTTCAGCACTATTCACAATAGCAAAGATGTGGAGTCAACCTAAATGCTCATCAATGATAGACTGGATAAAGAAATTGTGTTACATATACACGATGGAATATTATGCAGCCATAAAAAAGAACAAGATCATGTTCTTTGCAGGGGTATGGATGGAGCTGGAGGCCATTATCCTTAGGAAACTAATGCAGTAACAGAAAACAAAATACCACATATTCTCACTTACAAGTGGGAGCTAAATGATGAGAACACCTGGACGCAAAAGGGAAACAACTTACGCAAAGGCCTATTGGAGAGTGGAGGGTGGGAGGATGGAGAGGGTCTGGAAAAATAACTAATGCATACGAAGCTGAATATCTGGGTGATCAAATAACCTGTACAACAAAGCCTCATGACAGTTTACCTATATAACAAATCTGCGCATATACCCCTGAACTTAAAAGTTAAAAAAAAAAAAAAAAAAAAAAGCAGGGAGCCTGAAAGAGAGTAGAGCTTTCTCTCTATAATCATGGATCTATTTTCATTCATATACTTTATTTGAAGACATATCATGAAGTATAAATATATTAGTTAATAAAAAAAAAAGTGACCATAAAAATGTTCCTTACAAAATCTAGAACTTTCTGCGGTGATTTTGAGCTGACTAGAAAATTGCTAGACAAATACTGATCAGCTTCCCATGATATCTAAGCACACCATGAATACACACTGGGACCTTGGGCTCAAATGCCTCCACATCATTTCTTTCCATTCTCTTCTTTGAATTTTAGAGCATAAAACTTTACAAAATAAAGTGATCCCTCACAAAAGCACAGCAATTGAATGCGCCTGTGGTAGGTTGTTCTCACTGAATATTGTTTTTAAAGACCACAATAATCCTCTGGTTTTTCTTTCACTTAATCCTTTTATGGGTTTTGTATTGTAGAGTGGCTGCATATTACATGAAATTTAATCAAGCAGCTACTTTTTTGTGTAGCTGGAAATGGAAATCTGGGCATCTGCTTTGTCAGTGACCTTTGATTGACCCTGGCTCACTATAGCCAGGTATATTTAAAAAATTAAAGATTTTTTGTCAGAAGCTAAGAAAAGTGGCTATTGGTGTCCCAGCTCCATTCTTTGCTGCTTGGACACAGAGTTCTGGTTTCTTTCTGACTGCAAATTGGGCAAAGGGCCTTCCAAATTTTTTGTATCCCCTTCTCATAAATCAAAAATTCAGTTCTGACTGTATGACAAACTTGCATGTGTTTTTCTGGGTGGTAGATAGACCTATTCTTAGCTTGTCTGATCTACACTTTTTAACTTTAGTTTTAGATATTTGTAACTTTATTTTCGAAGGTACATTCTCAAAGGTAAACCTAGACTATTGTTTTCAGAGTTAGTAGTAATTAAGTATCTAATACATTTCACAGGAAGTAGTCCCTTAGATTTCTATAGGGCATCCCTCTGGGATTTCAACATACTTCGTTTCCATACATCTTCTCCTGGAATTCTTTGGTATATTAGTAGTCAGGGTTCTCCATTGAAACAGAACCAATAGGACACATACACACACACACACATGCACACGTATAAACAAGATTTATAAGGAATTCACACACGTGATTGTGGAGGCTGAGAAGTCTCATGATCTGCTATCTGAAAGTTGGAAGTCCAGGGAACCAGTGATGTAGTTCCAGGTTAAGTGCAGGAGACCAATGTCCCACCTCAAAAGCAGGCAGAGAGAATAAATTCTCCCTTACCCCACATTTTGTCTGTTGGGCCTCCAATGGGTTGGACAATGCCCATTCACATTATGGGAGACAATCTGCTTTACTCATTCTACCAAATCGTATGTTAATCTCATCCAGAAACACCCTCACAGACATATTCAGAATAATGTTTAGCCAAATAGCTGGGCATCCCATCTCCCAGTCAATTTGACAAACAAAATTAACCACCAACATTTGGTAGCTCCAGTCTCTAAAACTGAAGAAAATATAAGAGCTAGAGTTCTATCGATCTAGTCAGATTTAATCTTAGAGCAAGGCTAGAAACTGTGTGTTCCTTAAAAAGGATGCCCATATCTCTCTAATTTCATACCCAGAACACAGCACAGTGTCTAGAAAATAGTAAGTAACCAGTAAATGTTGAATTAATCACTCTGTGCTATGAGAAGTTCAAGTGAGCATTTGTTTATATAATTTTATGTTAACAAAGTGAGAACATCTACATTACCTTTTCCTACTCCTGCAGCTCTCTCAAAACCAGCATCTACATCAAATAGGTAGAAATTCTGTATAGAATTCTACACAGAAGGAAACCAAGATACCAACAATCTATCCAATATTTACATATCGTGTAGTACCCATTTAGATATGCTCAGAGCAAAATGGGTTTCACATTGAGCCTTCAATAGATGCCTCCCTAAGCTAGACATGATCACTATCATTTCCTATTTTCTAATTTACTTGTTAGTTCAATCGAAAGTCAATATTACAGAATCATAGGGTTTCATTTTCTTAACTTTTCCTTTGACAGGAAAACTGATACCTCAGTTAGAGTGAATTCAAAGATGCCAAAAGACCACAATTCTATCCAGTTGTTTTCTG
The DNA here is from genome assembly GCF_003255815.1 of Theropithecus gelada. Classification (NCBI taxonomy): domain Eukaryota; kingdom Metazoa; phylum Chordata; class Mammalia; order Primates; family Cercopithecidae; genus Theropithecus; species Theropithecus gelada. The sequence continues at coordinate 93,250,335 of NC_037673.1, read as the reverse complement.
AGCTCTTACCAAGAAATAAAAGAAAATACAAATGAACACAGAACTAGTATCAGAGTGCAAGTTCACATCTAGTACATAAAACTGATTTTCTGATAATCTCCAAAAATAACCACATTTGCTGCACTTATAAATAAATGCAGAAATGAACCTTGGGTTTATCTGGGCTCTAGATAGGCTTTTTTGGCCTGTCAGAGCCAAGTGAACTGTCTACAGAAAGCCTTCCATCAAAGCTTCTTTGAGCATCAAGTATAAGGAAGGGACTCCAAAGAATTGCAAAAGATAGATAAGCAATATATAATATTAATAAGTGGCCTAAACTAGACAAGTTAAATCTTCCAAATGCTGCCCCCACTAACTCCAAACTAGCTGTTGATTCCTTTACAGCCCAACTGGGAAGCCACATGGTTAGTCTAGCCCACAAAAGTTATATTATCAACTGCAGGGATCATATTAGCAACATTCCTTTACTTGATATAAAAGTCATAAAATTTATTGGCAGAAAAAAATGCAGCCTCTACATGTTTAAAAATATGAAGGCATATACTTACACAGAAATTCAACTCGTAATTCTACAAATTGTCATCATTTGGGGGTAAGATTTCTTTCAGTTACAAAATGGAAGTGATTCCATACCTATGAATATTCTCTCTTCATAATCAGTTTTCAGAAACAATCCATTGAAGAACTATGATTACTTCCTCATAGTTCAGTTTTTCTGCTTGACCTCCTATGGCTGTCAGGCTTAGGACAGCTGACAAGACAATTAAGCAAAAGGTAGCCAAAAACAAAGAAAATAATAGGGAATTTTAAATACTTGAATAAAAAGCAAACTTTCTGACTCCATGCATTGTCAAGTTGTCCCAGATGCTTTCTCATAGGCTCAGCAGGATGTTGATTACCTGAGCACCAGCTCTGTCATCCCCAATGGGAAGCTGCAATGCCATAATGGTAACAGAGAAGCTATTGTCAGTGGGCTACTTTAACTTAATTGCTCAGTTAAAAATAATGAGAAAGAAAACAAAAACTCTCCTATATGACCATCATAAAGCGTAACATTAAATCCAAGGAAATTAGAATTCAGCATGATAAAAATAACAGACTACTGAGCCTAAAGAAATACCAAGTTGAAAAACCCCAGACTTCAGGGATCTCTTCTATTCTCTTCTCTCTTTTCATTGGGATGATTTTATCCATTCTTAGGCCTTCATGAATCCACATGCAAAGGATTCTCAAATTTAAATTTCAAAGCTAATCCCCTTTTCCTGTACTCTAGACTTGTTTATTATTCTGCTTTCTTAGCATCTTTATTTGTTTTCATAATAAGAATCTTAGAATTCATACAGTCAAAACAACTTGATTCTTCAACCTTTTCAATGCTCTTTCTTGATAAATTTTTCAATTTCGGTTATTTTACATCCACATAGACGATTAAGCAAAAACTCAAGAGTCATTCTTGATTCCTCTCTTGTAATGAAATCAGTTATGGTTGGGCAAGGTGATTCATGCCTGTAATCCCAACACTTCAGGAGGCCGAGATGGAACGACAACTTACTTAGGCCAGGAGTTTGAGACCAGCCTGGACAACAGAGCAAGAGCCCATCTCTACAAGAAAATAAAAAGATTAACTGGGCATGGTGGCACATGCCTGTAGTTCCAACTACTCTGGAGGCTGAAGCAGGGGGATTGCTTGTGCCCAGGAGTTTGAGGCTACAATTAACTATGATTGTGTCACTGCCCTCCAGCTTGGGCAACAAAATGAAATCCTGTCTCTAAAAAAGAAAAAAAGAAAAGAAAAAAGAAACTCATTAGGAAATCTTAATAACTCTACCTCTAAACTAGATTTCAAAGCTAACATTACATTTTTATCACACTTTCTCCCATTACTATCCCAGACTGCTGCAACAGAATCTTTCTCCTAGACTTCTTCAATATCCTCTAATTAAAACTTATTTTCTAACCCTGCCCCTCTATAGCCTAGTATCTACATAAAAATTATATTGATACTTTCCACTAGAAAGTAAGTTTCCCAATCTTGTCCACCAAGGGATAATTATATCAACTAGCAAGTAACACTTGGTAATGTAGAAGCCAACCTCCATTATTGACCTGTAACAGTAAAGCTACTGAACTTAATGGTGTAGAATGTGAGGATGTAATTCACTTACAATAAAGGTAATATGGAAAGGCACGAGGTGCCCTTGTTTCTCTCCTTCCTCAATCATCAGTGGCTCTGCCTAAAATCAAGTTCTCCTTTTTCTGCATGTGGCGTCCTCTTCTCAATAACTATCATTATGTCATTTTCTTCTGGCCCACTAGCTGTAATTATTACCTGTGGAAGTCAAACCAAGCTGTTGTAGGGGATCTGAATGGGCCCACAGTGCAGCAAGTTTGGAGATTTTCTGTGCTCATTCACTTGGGCCAGGTCTGTGTCTAGTGCTCTCTACTTCCCTCGACCTCTCCTTTGCCTCCAGTTCTCCTTTTCTGAGGACTATAACCTGTATAAATATGTCATAGATTCCATGACAAACATCTCTGAGAAAATGGAATCCTAAGCAGCAGTATTTAAGAGAGTCAATGAAAGTGTATGTCAGTGATTTAAGTCTTGTGAAGTGTGGTTTCAACATGGCCAGGTGGAAGAACACTGAAAACATGTAAGTGAATACAGAGAATATCTCTAGCTCACGGTTCTCAAATTTTAGTATACTTCAGAATCACCTTACTAAGACACACATTGCTAGACCACACTCCAAGGGTTTTTAATTCAGTAGTTCTAGAATACTCAGAAGTTTTACATTTCTAACAAGTTCCTAGGTTGTGCTGCTGATTCTCAGAAATCTCACCGTGAGAACTACAGTTCTAGGCTCCACACTGGAAAGTGGTTGCAAGTGAAAGGAATTGTGTTGTCTTTACCTGAACTTATTCTTATCCATAAGAGACTTCCTGCAGAGAGTTGAATCTCTAATATACTTGTAGCCCCTCTGCACCACAGGAAATCGATGGCCAACAGAAGCAACTCAGGACTCCAAAAGGACAGAAATTAAAAGATGGAGAACACTGCAAAAAGGAGAATTTGTGTGTTTGCCCCTAAAGGTTGCATATCAAATTCACAGGGTAACCTACTTTAGGAAACTTGACAGTGATTCTTGGTCCTTATATCCGAGGATCCTCAGTCGACTAATATGGGGTGGGTCTGTGTATCAGTATTTTTTAAGTCTCATGGATATTTTTAATGCACATCATGATTGAGAACCACTATAGTCTACTGTGGTTTGATTTCCTCTCTCTGCTAGACTTCTTTCTTTTTGGACACATTAGTGTATCAAGTTAGTTATATGCATGTCATCTGAAATGTAGAAGTCTCAATCTAAGAAAGTGATTCTCAATCAGGTGTGCTTTTTGCCCCCAAGAAGATATTTGGCAATGTCTATATATATATTTGATAATCAGAACTCGGAAGTTCTACTGAAATCTAGCAGGTGGAGGCCAAGGAATGCTGCTGAACTCCACACAATGCATAAGAGAGTTCCCCACAACAAAGAGTTATCCAGTCTGGACTATCCATAGTGCTAAAGTGGAAAAACCCTGGTCTAAATATAGGGCATGTTGTTCCTATGTTTCACCAAGGGTTTGTTTTTAACAAAATGTAAAGCATCAGCAAATTCTGATGGAAAAATCCTGGATCTTTTGATTTATGGTCATGAAAGAGGGAAGAGAAGAAACTGAGATCAATCCAAATGAGAGTTTGATAAATTAAAGCAAACAAATTAAAAATTTAAAAATATTATCCTTCTCATGATTAAGCCTACAATCAAGACCTGAGTGTGGAACATCAGTAACATTTTTAATGTTTCACTTAATCCCGGTTTTCTGCAATTTTTAAACCTCATTTAAAAATTCTACTTGATAAAACAACTGTAGTGTTTAATGGGAAGGCATTATTGGTTATAAAACCATGTAGTATACTCTCTTGGGAGACTGGAAAAGCTTGACATAGTTTTAAAAGGTCAAAATGGTTTACAATATATTTATGGCACACTGTTTGGGGTTAAGAATGTCATTTCTTAATCATTCGGTTAAGTTGATATGTAAAGACCTAATATGAAAAACAGAAACCTTATTTGGGTTTTACTTTATTGATGTCATTGATTCTTCCATCACTGTTTCTCGTCAAGCTATTCTGGCTAATTACTGCTGGCGCAAAACCACATTCTACATTTTCTCTCAAGATTGGATTGTTTTTTCTCAAGTGAATAAAGAAGGAAGGATCTAGCCAAAGTAATAATGCATTTTATTACCTTTCTGTTTGTTTTTTAAATTACCATTGACACTGGAAGCATTTTGTTATTCCTATTGTTTTTACATCAATAAAATTAAATTAAATGAGAAAATAAAACCAAGATATGTAATTCATTAAATCTAGGAGCTGATTTCAGATGAACAATAGGGAAACAGTTGACATCATTCTCACCAAATTAGGCTGGGAGGAAAATGCTTTCCATGCAAATAATATCGAATGCAATAAATATGAGAATGTGGAGCAGTAGGTTCCCTGCATACACATACTTTCTCTTGTCTACTTGAAAATTATGAGTCATGACAATATGGTTGTAAAATAAGCAGACATTTCTGAAAAGCAAATAGTTGGGGAACTGGAAGGAGAGAGGAAGCCAAGAACTAACATTTATTGAGGAGCTTCTAAGCACCAAGAAAAATGCAAGGTACACTTGACATATGAAATCTCACCCGTGGCAAAACAATGGCATGGTTACTGTCAACAAGACAGAAAATAGATTTTAAAAATATCAATTAGGAACTTCCAAGTATGCCTTGGTACTGATAAGTCATTGACAAAGCAACATATCTGATTGTTGTAAGATCTTTACAGTTCACAAATTCCAAAACTCATCCTATGTCATCTCATAATTACCACATGGGCTGAGCAAGAAAGACATTATTATTCTAATTCCAGTGTTGAGAAGCTTCAGACCCATTAGTATTGAGCAACTATCTCAGGATCAACCAGCTAGTAAGTTAAAGAATCTGGAGACAGAATGAATCTTCTTTATACCACACCATGCTGCCTTTGCAGATACTGTTATGGCCTGAATTAATATTGCTATATTTTGCTATTTTTCTACATTTTGCTATGGCAAGTGTTCTAGGATGATTATGTAAATCTACCTCTCAATAACTCTTTCTAGGCTAGACCCAGAAAATAAGAAAATAACTAGCTATAAATATGCTGCCCATGGAAATAATTTGGCAGAGATTCATCATATTTATTTATGCTGGAGTTTAACTTGACATGGATTTACCTGAGTTATAGGAGATTTTTACCCCATCTCCTGCATGCACTTCTTCCCATTTCTCTATAACATTCCTCTCTTCTCAGGTTCAGGCCCCTGCTTTTTCCTTCTTGCCCTGTTCTCCTTCTTTACTCTATCTTTCTTTTCTCAGTAGTAAGTAGTAAGGAATGAAAGTGTGAATTGGTATAATATTTTTATTTGGGGAAATAGAAATTTACTAGCATGTGTCAAGAGTTTTTAAAATGGTCATATTCTTAGGCGCAGAAATCCACTTCATATAATATATCCTAAGGGAGTGATTATAACTGGATATAAAAACAAGACTCTTGTATCAGTTTTCATGGAAGCCCAAAGGCAGCAGGTGCCAACCATTCCCTCCTTACACAGAGAGGGGATGGGCCACCCAAGTGGGACTGACAAAAAAGGTATGGGAGAATTGGTTTTGTAACCCTTACCTATAAAATAGGTTAGAAAGGCTGTGAGCAGAAATGAAGCCTGGCAAAAGTATTGATCTAAAGCATATTTTCAATGGCTGTGGCCTTCTGCCTCCCTGATGCCATGGTGGAAGAGAGGGTAAGAGCATCAAACCACCCATGTGGTAAGCTTGAGGTTGGGAGCTCAGGCAGAGCACTGTTTTCTAACTCAGTCTACAATAATATGTCTAGAGAGAGGAATAGAGTGGAAACAAACCAGCTCCTTTTTCTTCCCATTTGCCTTGAACCAGCTGCAAACTAATGCATAATTTTGGATTATTAGACTATAATAGACACATTTATTAATTTATTGTAATCAGTCTCTTATTTGTCAGATACAATAAATAACTGGGGGCTTTTTGTTTTCCAAGAGTGAGGAAATTATCTATCTGTATAAGGTGCCCTAGATTTCACCTGGTAGTAATTTAAATTTTCTTCACTATCCTCGCCTGTGTTTTCTATATTTTCTACACAAATGCTTGCTTTAGAAATGGAAGAAATAGAAATAAATTATTAAGAAAATGATCAGCATCTCAAACAAGGAAATAAAAAACTGGAGAAAAGGATTTAGTTATGTGTTCCACAATTTTTTCTTTCCAAAACCTTCTTATTAGTTTGATTGCTTACATAAATATATAAAACATACACTCATCAAATTTGCTAATTATGTATAGGTAAAAGGGATTGTGAAGCAAATAATTATCACACCAAATCTGAGGTCAATGTGATTACTGACATTTTATAGATGAGAAAACTGTATCTCAATAAGTCACGTGTGTCCAAACTTTGATAGCCACTAAGTAGCAGGGTTGAAATTCCAAATCTTTTCCGTTGGCTTGGAGTTTGTTTTAAGGAGAATTTACACATGAGATGAAGAACAGAACTCACCGACATTGAAGATCCCTTACAAATCTGACATGTTAATATTTCATTTTATTAAATTGAAAACAAAAACAAGCAAACTCATTTCTGTAAAGGAAATAAAGCACAGTTGAAAAGGAGTTGCTAAGCTTGCTGTATTGACATCGTTTGCTTAATTCTTTCAAATAACCCAAATGTAAGTCTCTACAAGACAGAAATTGCTATGAAAGTATGTAAATAACATATAGGAAATAAAATAAAAACTATGAAATGAAAAGATACATTGTCCAAAAAGAAAAGAATGACAGAAGTTTTGTCAATTGTGTGTGTGTGAAATTCAATCATGTGTTGATAACAGTAGCCATGCTATGTCTCTAACTTGATGTGTATATATTATTTGCCAGCTTCATGAAAGACATAGCTTTTTGATAACCTTTTATTGAACAGGAGCTGCCAAAAAGGAATTGGAAATCATTTTTATTGCACACAATTAATTTGAGAATGTGAAGTTAAATGGCAATCTTTAATATATTCACAGTACCTCTAAAGACCATCCCAAGGGCAAATTTTAGTTTGAATACAAATTCTCTGTTTTCCAGGCCACATAAATTAAATTGGAACCACATATCTTTTAAGTAATAGCCCCTTACATAGTTATGATAGGCTCAGAATATCATGGTCTCCTAGAAAGAATATATTCACAGGGAAGAGAAATGCAAAATTCATACCTAATCAAAAATATGCAGATAAATATTTTCTCCTATTGAATAATGCAGCTAGGTTGAAGGGTTAGCGCCCTTCTCTGCAAGAAGCAGCACTTTATTAGGAAGTTGTTACTACCCCAAAATAAAGTGAGATGCTAGATGTGTAAGTCTAGCATGTGGGTTCGACAGAACAGTAACAGAAGTATTTGCAAAATGCTGCATAAGATTAGTACATGTATTTTTTCAACAAGCATATACTATTGACAGAGGTATGAGTAAAGTTAATATACACTTTACTAACTTGGGACTCTAAATCAAAGTTTTATTAAAAAACTTCCATAGAGAGTATGGAAGGTTGGAGATGTATAGTTTCTTCATTTTATAATTATAACATAGTTTAATGCCTATTTACTACCCCACCAATGGGAATGTAATGGGTTAAGCTGAGATCATGTTTTGAACACTGTTTTAAGCTACTCTTCCCTAATTTAGTAGTATTAGTGGTTACCTACTAAACAGCAGTTTCTTTCATCCAGAGTTCTTCTCCTATTAGCAGAGTATCCGTTACATACTCGTAAGCTATAAATAACTGAAGACCTAATTCAAAGTTACTCAAACACTAAGGAAATATACTGGACCATTTAACTCAAAGTCCAAAAGTAGGGTGGTTCAGGTTTACCATAATCCAAAAGCCTCTGTCCAGTTTCTCTGTGATACTTGGCTGTACCATCCTCTTGATTTGGTTCATCCTTAGGGTTACTGATGACAGTGGAAGTTCTAGCTCTGACCAGCACTCATCTTTGTTTCCAGAGGCACAAAGGGTGTTTTGCCCAAAGACATTCTCTTCAGTCCACTGCAGTTTCCCTCAAAAAGTCCCCAGCTCACTTTTTCTCATTGACCTGAATTTGGTCTCATGTCCCTTTGTAAATTAAACACTGTTTCTAGTGGCATGCCGTCAACAACTGGCTTAGTCCTGGGTTCCTAAAATAATCTCTGTTTCTAAAGTGCCTAAGATTAGCATTAACATTAAGTCAAGCAAGTCCATCCTAGTGTTCAGAATGGATTCACATGTACTATGTTGAGGAATGTGTAGACATAAGACGGGAAATCACAGAACTGAAAGAAAGAGGAAAGAAAAATGGGGTGGACAATCAAAAATGCCCTTAGAGCTCATTATTTTCCCTAACCAAAAGAAAGATCTGAATAACGTGGGGAATATTATCTATCCCAATGTAAAGAAAACATTTAAGCCTTTTATTCTAAAATTATTTTTGCCCTTGGAACATGGAGTGTACACTGTTAAATAGCATGGTTTGGCACAATCCTGCTCAGTCTTCCTGAAAAACAAGAAAACATGTGTAACATGCAATCTTTAATGTGAAAAGTAAAGCAAGACTGAAAAATTGCCTTAGAACCCTAGGTAGGTCATGCATTAGTTTTGGACCAGTGGTTCAAAGGTAGGCTACAATTTAACAATGCAGATTTTAGGTTGCATAATCTTTTATTAAAATAGCAAATAAGTCATGTTTTCCTGATCAAGTAGCCAAATTTCAAATGGGTGAGAGTTAATTTAAATACTGTGTGGCAAAGTTTGTGCAAGTAGTAGAAAATAAACGAAGATTCTGCTGGGGAGAGAGGTCAAAAAGTACAAAACAAAGTAAAACAAATGTTTAAAATGTTGAAATCTCTTTTCTAACATCCATTTCATAGCACCATAAAGATAGATATATAGTCTTCTCAATCTACAAAGTCCTTTTAAGAGAGTCCAAGCTGCATTTATACAACCCAGCCCTAATGGTAATGTGTTAGAAATGTGGCATTTAAAACATAGCTTGAAATGCTTATTTTATTTTATTATATTAACACTGTTAAACAAACCAACCTAAGAAATGTATATTTAAAAACTTCCTTTTAAATATACCTTTCAGCAAATAAATTAGCAGACAGGAGGAAATAGTCAAGAAACTAACGTTCTCATCAGAATGAAGGAATAGTAGAGGAATGCTGGTTGCAATCCAGCATGAACAAAATGGTTGGGTTTTCCATCTACCTCCTGCTGACCTAAAACATTAACCAGAACCACTGCACCTGTTAGATTCTCAGTTGTCCACTGCTTTCTTACTGTACTTTATACAGTAGAGGCATTTCTGGAAATACTTCAGAAAAGTAACATGTAAATTAAACCATATTTTCTTATTGATGACCACCCTATATTTTGAAACATGTTCATTTAGGAAAACAGAATGTTTGGCTTCATTAAATAGTAAGAACTATAAACAGTAAATCAAAGTACTTTCCAAAATGGCACATTAAGGAAAATATAGGCCAGGTGTAGTGGCTCATGCCTGTAATCCCAGCATTTTGGGATGCCAAGATGGCAGGACTGCTTCAGACCAGGAGCTCAAGACCATCCTGGGTAACATAGCAAAACCTCCATCTCCACACACACACACACACACCCACCCACACACACACATTAAATAACCAAGTGTGATAATGTGCTCCTGTAGTCCCAGCTACTCAGGAGGCTGAGGCAGGAGAATCGCTTGAGCCCAGGAGTTTAAGGCTGCAGTGAGCTATGATTGTGCCACTGCACTCCAGCCTAGGCAACAGAGCAAACCCTGACTCTAAAAAAAACAAAGAAAATATAACAAATTTACATATTTAAACACAAATATTTTAAATAGTATTTTAAATATAAAGCAAATGTTTTTCTAAGCCATAATGTATTAAACCAAAAATACATTATCTGATTAAGAGATCCATAACACAAAAATATCTTTATGTCTTTGTTTGGTCTACAGCTATCAGAAAGGAAATGCTATTCATAATAATTATGAATATCAGAATGTTAAGTACATATTATATTTTCAATTTATTTTTCTGTAAATAAACTTAAGCTACGTTTTGAAGCCCCAGATAAAAGAAAGTGAATATTTACAAGTTCAAGGTCAACCTGTCTCTTTTTTCCTAGGAGACTGAATCTAAGATTTGAGAAGCTTACTACATAGTATGAAGGCCTTTGAGAAGAAGCATCTACTCCTCCTCATCCACACCTGCTGCATCTGAGATTACCTTGTTCCCATCAGGGTGTTTGCCCTTAATTTGTGTCACTCCTAGGGCCTCCTCCTCAACCCCTCTCAAGGTTCCCCAGCTCTCAGTAGCAAGTCTGCAGCATTCTTAGCTGTGTGAAAACATTCTTCACTCTCTGAACTGCAGGGAAAAAAACTGCATGGCTTCCTCAGGTCCATCAATCTACCAACCCATTATAAACAATACGTTTTTAAAAATAACTTTTTTATGTGGTAAATTATATATAACATAAAACTTACTATATTGAATAGGAGTGGAGAGAGAGGGCATCCCTGACTTGTGCCAGTTTTCAAAGGGAATGCTTCCAGTTTTTACCCATTCAGTATGATATTGGCTATGGGTTTGTCATAAATAGCTCTTATTATTTTGAGATACGTTCCATCAGTACCGAATTTATTGAGACTTTTTAGCATGAAGGGCTGTTGAATTTTGTCAAACGCCTTTTCTGCATCTATTGAGATAATCATGTGGTTTTCGTCTTCGGTTCTGTTTGTATGATGGATTACGTTTGTTGATTTGCGTATGTTGAGCCAGCCTTGCATCCCAGGGATGAAGTCCACTTGATCATGGTGAATAAGCTTTTTGATGTGCTGCTGGATTTTGTTTGCCAGTATTTTATTGAGGATTTTTGCATCGATGTTCATCAGGGATATTGGTCTAAAATTCTCTTTTTGTGTTGTGTCTCTGCCAGGATTTGGTATCAGGATGATGTTGGCCTCATAAAAGGAGTTAGGAAGGGTTCTCTCTCTTTCTATTAAGTGGAATAGTTTCAGAAAGAAAGGTACCAGCTCCTCTTTGTACCTCTGGTAGAATTCAGCTGTGAATCCGTTTGGTTCTGGACTTTTTTTGGTTGGTAGGCTATTAATTATTGCCTCAATTTCAGAGCCTGTTATTTTCAGAGTATTTCCTTCCTATTCAGGGATTCAACTTCTTCCTGGTTTAGTTTTGGCAGAGTGTGTGTGTCTAGGAATTTACCATTTCTTCTAGGTTTTCTAGTTTATTTGCATAGAGGTGTTTATACTATTCTCTGATGGTAGTTTGTATTTCTGTGGGGTCGGTAGTGATATTCCCTTTATAATTTTTTATTGTGTCTACTTGATTCTTCTCTCTTTTCTTCTTTATTAGTCTTTTAGTGGTCTATCAATTTTGTTGATCTTTTCAAAAAACCAACTCCTGGATTCATTGATTTTTTGAAGGGTTTTTTTGTGTCTCTATCTCCTTCAGTTCTGCTCTGATCTTAGTTATTTCTTGCCTTCTGCTAGCTTTTGAATGTGTTCGCTCTTGCTTCTCTAGTTCTTTTGATTGTGATGTTAGGGTGTCAATTTTAGATCTTTCCTGCTTTCTTTTGTGGGCATTTAGTGCTATAAATTTCCCTCTACACACCGCTTTAAATGTGTCCCAGAGATTCTGGTATGTTGTATCTTTGTTCTCATTGGTTTCAAAGAACATCTTTATTTCTGCCTTCACTTTGTTATGTACCGAGTAGTCATTCAGGAGCAGGTTTTTCAGTTTCCATGTAGTTGTGTGGTTTTGAGTGAGTTTCTTAATCCTGAGTTCTAGTTTGATTGCACTGTAGTCTAAGAGACAGTTTGTTATAATTTCTGTTCTTTTACATTTGCTGAGGAGTGCTTTCCTTCCAACTATGTGGTCAATTTTGGAATAACTGCGATGTGGTGCTGAGATGAATGTATATTCTGTTGATTTGGGGTGGAGAGTTCTGTAGATGTCTATTAGGTCTGCCTGGTGCAGAGTTGAGTTCAATTCCTGGATATCCTTGTTAACTTTCTGTCTCGTTGATCTGTCTAATGTTGACAGTGGGGTGTTAAAGTCTCCCATTATTATTGTGTGGGAGTCTAAGTCTCTTTGTATATTTAGAAAACCCCATTGTCTCAGCCCCAAATCTCCTTAAGCTGAGAAGCAACTTCAGCAAAGTCTCAGGATACAAAATCAATGTGCAAAAATCACAAGCATTCTTATACCCCAATAACAGACAAACAGAGAGCCAAATCATGAGTGAACTCTCATTCACAATTGCTTCAAATAGAATAAAATACCTAGGAATCCAACTTACAAGGGATGTGAAGGACCTTTTCAAGGAGAACTACAAACCACAGCTTAATAAAATAAAAGAGGACACAAACAAATGGAAGCACATTCCATGCTCATGGATAGGAAGAATAAATACTGTGAAAATGGCCATACTGCTGAAAGTAATTTATACATTCAATGCCATCCCCATGAAGCTACCAATGACTTTCCTCACAGAATTGGCAAAAACTACTTTAAAGTTCATATGGAACCAAAAAAGAGTCCGCAGTGCCAAGACAATCCTAAGCCAAAAGAACAAAGCTGGAGGCATTATACTACCTGACTTCAAACTATACTACAAGGCTACAGTAACCAAAACAGCATGGTACTGGTACCAAAACAGAGAAATAAACCAATGGAACAGAACAGAGCCCTCAGAAATAATACTACACATCTACAACCATCTGATCTTTGACAAACCTGACAAAAACAAGAAATGGGGAAAGGATTCTCTATTTGATAAATGCTGCTGGGAAAACTGGCTAGCCATATGTAGAAAGCTGAAACTGGATCCCTTCCTTACACCTTATATGAAAATTAATTCAAGATGAATTAGAAACTTAAACGTTAGACCTAAAACCATAAAAACCCTAGAAGAAAACCTAGGCAATACCATTCAGGACATAGGCATGGGCAAGGACTTCGTATCTAAAACATCAAAAGCAATGGCAACAAAAGCCAAAATTGACAAATGGGATCTCATTAAACTAAAGAGCTTCTGCACAGCAAAAGAAACTACCATCAGAGTGAACAGGCAACCTACACAATGGGAGAAAATTTTTGCAATCTACTCATCTGACAAAGGGCTAATATCCAGAACATACAAAGAACTCAAACAAATTTACAAGAAAGAAAACAAACAACCCCATCAAAAAGTGGGCAAAGGATATGAACAGACACTTCTCAAAAGAAGACATTTATGCAGCCAACAGACACATGAAAAATCTCATCATCACTGGCAATCAGAGAAATGCAAATCAAAACCACAATGAGATACCATCTCACACCAGTTAGAATGGCAATCATTAAAAAGTCAGGAAACAACAGGTGCTGGAGAGGATGTGGAGAAATAGGAACACTTTTACACTGTTGGTGGGACTGTAAACTAGTTCAACCATTGTGGAAGACAGTCTGGCAATTCCTCAAGGATCTAGAACTGAAAATAGCATTTGACCCAGCCATCCCATTACTGAGCATATACCCAAAGGATTATAAATAATGCTGCTATAAAGACACATGCACATGTACGTTTATTGCGGCACTCTTCACAATAGCAAAGACTTGGAACCAACCCAAATATCCATCAATGACAGACTGAATTAAGAAAATGTAGCACATATACACCATGGAATACTATGCAGCCATAAAAAAGGATGAGTTCATGTCCTTTGTAGGGACATGGATGCAGCTGGAAACCATCATTCTCAGCAAACTATTGCAAGACCAGAAAACCAACCACCACATGTTCTCACTCATAGGTGGGAACTGAACAATGAGAACACTTGGACACAGGAAGGGGAACATCACACACCGGGGCCTGTCATGGGGTGGGAGCAGCAGGGAGGGATAGCATTAGGAGATATACCTAATGTAAACGATGAGTTAATGGGTGCAGCACACCAACATGACACATGTATACATATGTAACAAACCTGCATGTTGTGCATATGTACCCTAGAACTTAAAGTATAATTTTAAAAAATTACTATTTTAATCATGTTTAAGTGTATAATTTAGTGGCATTAAGCACATTCACATTGTTGTGCAACCATCACCACCATCCAACTCCAGAACTTTGTCATCATTCCAAATTAAAACTCTATCCATTAAACAATAACTCCCCATACCTCCTTCCCCAAGTCCTTGGTGACCATTATTCTACTTTCTGTCTACATCAAAAACAATTCTTTTGCTATCTCATTGTATTAGTGGGTTACTGTAAATCCTGGTTTTCCAGGGATGGTCCTGGTTAACATCTATTATCCAGACATTTAATCAGATTTAACACTTGCTCAGACCATTTTTACCCTCCAAAATGTCGTTTTAATGATTAAATGATACAGTCATCCTACTAGAGGACTGTTGGTTGTATTTGGTTAGTAAGTTCCACCCAGGTAAGGAAGTTATGAATCCTCTCTGGTCTCAGGTGTCCAAACCTCTCTATGGCTTTGATCTCCCCAAAGAAGAGAGTGATGAGAAGTGTGAAGGAGACCGGGGTTTGTGGATCCTCTCAGATTAAATATTTTCTGTTACTTTCTTGTCCCTTCCCCAATCCAAAGAGTCTTTATTTAATGAAGATTGTGAGGCTGGCTCACTGTCTTTTTCAGTAGATAGCTTAGGCTTTTGAAATCCAAATATTTATTTCTGCCTTGAGCCACAAAACACGTATTTTGAAACTCAAAATAAAAAATTGATTCTTTTATTCCTGCAGTACTACCTGTGTCCTAAGGCAATCACTGCCAGAGTCTAGCTACTCAAATGCAGAAATGATCATAAGGTAGTAAGAAACACTAGCAAAAGTTAATGTAATCTGTATTTCAAAATACTGACCAACACACTTAAAAGTGTGTTCTTGCAACTGTTTTCTAGAGAAATTAAACCTGTGTGTCACGTTTCTTCATTGTATATGGACTGTTGGTGACCGTCATTACCTATTGAGTATTCTCCATTGAGAATAATGATGTTTCTGTCAGGCAGTTAACACAGGCAACTGCTGCTGATAAACTATGTCAGGGTCATGCCACGCTTAGTGCAACTCAAGGGCAGATTGCCAGCTCTTAAAAAGCTATGTCAGGAGGCAAGATTTGGCAGAATCAGAAACATTGCACATCAGAATCTAACTACCAGTCCAAGTTGAGGGTACAGGCTAAAGTAAATTAAATTGCTAAATTAAAGTGAGGAAGCAGGGTCAAGAGAGTTGAGGAATTACAAACTAGAATAAAGTAGAAGTGGAGAAAATAATTTGAATGGATGGAAATTCAGTTGAAAGATGGAGTTAGGGGGTTACATTAAAGGATGAGGGCCTGGAGAGGAAGGAGGGGAGGGGACAGAATGTAGCTAATGAAAATTCTACTGTGTATTCTCCAAAGTAGAAACTGATAAGTCTAGAGTAATAAATCTTCCTGATGTCATTGCCACTTTCAGTGGTAGTTTTTCCTGTTATTGCAGAATGAGTCAGAGAAACTATAAGTACTAAATTGCACCTGGTTATTTCTCTGACTTATTGAACCTGACTATGATGTCAGCCCCTGTTCGACTCTTCAATTTCACCCACCACTCGTATACACACACAGTTCCAGACTATTAAATAATAAGTATTATAAAACAATTATTCCTATAAGTTGTTTTTTTCTAGTTTTCTTTGTTTGTTTGTTTATATTTCCACTGAATGTTTTACTTTTAATTTGTGACTCCATTACTTTACATTAAAGTGCTTGGCTTCTAATACCCATGTTTCTGCTCTTTGCTATATTAAAAAAGAATCTCCCAGAAAGGCAAATTAGTCCATCAAATTCACATTTAGTTGATATTCTATTCCAGAAATCCAAAGGGTAAAAGTATACATCTTAAATTGGAAATTGCTTAGCTCTCTGTATGAAGGTACTCACAGAAAATCATTAGAAACATTACGAATAGGTTGACCCTTCAAAATGAGAAAAAAGACCCCCCAAGCCCTACCCCACTTAGTCTTATTCTGTATTGTTTGGATTTGTGCTAGCATCCTATTTTTCAAAGCCTATAACTATATACCTAATAACTTGCAAATCTGACTTTGAAAATGCTTTGTACATTCTACCATGCAAATTATGCGAAACAGTGTTTTCTCCAACCGTACTATTTGCCCACTGACACAAACTGAACACTGTTAAACATGCTTTATATCATGCCTGGTTTCCCTTTCCAGGAAAGGTCTCAGTTCTATGTGGGTAGAGCAGATTTTAAGTAAGAACATTAGGTATTTATGTCTCAGCTTCCTTCCTTTCAATATTAAGTGCTGATTTGCCCTTCACTGACAGCCAAATGCTGAAATCACAGCCATGTTCCACGTATTGGAAAGACACATTTATACAGGATGACAATTTTTTTCTCAAGATGCTATCTTCTATACAGAGTTACATAAGTGATGGAGATGAGACTGAGAAAAAGAAATAGAAAAAAAACATGTATCATCGAAAACCTTTGACACTCCTTCACTCCAACAAAACAAAAAACAAAAATGTGAATATTCTTTGTCTTTTCTTGCTGCTGCTGTTGTTGTTTGTTTGTTTGTTTTTGAGACAGGATGTTGCTCTGTCATCCAGGCTGGAGTGCAGTGGCACAATAATGGCTCACTGGCCTAGAACTCCCGGGTTCAAGTGAACCTCCTGCCTCAGCCTCCTGAATAGGTTGGACTACAGGCATGTGCCACTATGCCCAGCTGTATGTGTGTGTGTGTGTTTGTGTGTTGGGGCAGGGTGGTATAGAAATGGGGTCTGACTACATTGTCCAAACTGATCTTGAACTCCTGGCCTCACATAATCTCCTGCCTTGGCCTCCCAAAATGCAGGGATTACAGGTGTGAGCCACTGCACCTTACCTTATTCTTTGCATTTCTGAGTGTGCAAATTTTATTTCCAGATTGATAATTCTTTTTTTTTTTTTTTTTTTTTTTTTTTGAGATGGAGTCTCGCTCTGTCGCCCAGGCTGGAGTGCAGTGGCACGATCTCGGCTCACTGCAAGCTCCACCTCCCGGTTCACGCCATTCTCCTGCCTCAGCCTCCCGAGTAGCTGGGACTACAGGCACCCACAACTGCGCCCGGCTAATTTTTTGTATTTTTAGTAGAGACGGGGTTTCACCGTGGTCTCGATCTCCTGACCTTGTGATCCGCCCGCCTCGGCCTCCCAAAGTGCTGGGATTACAGGCGTGAGCCACTGCGCCCGGCCCCAGATTGATAATTCTTAAATTAATTTTTCATCTTTCCATTTAAAAATATTGGAAGAAAAAGATACATTGGGAATGGCTAGAATATTATGTCTCGGTAGAGATATAATCATGGTACTTACTGAAACTTAAATTTTTCCACTATAACATAAAATGAGTGTCATTAGGAACACTAAAGTGCTGAAGGATGTGCACAAATCCTAGAACACTAAGAATTACTTGGAAATGACAAAAATAAAAGAGTAGAAGAATTCAGAATAATTCTGCCACTGATGTCTTCCATTAGAAAAAAACACACCTGACTAAAATCACACTCTCCTGGGTCCTGTATTATCTACTCCCAGTTGCACATTCAACATTTTGGTGATAAAGGAAAAGACTAGCCTGATTGCTTTCCTCACTGCCTCTGAAACATGCCATGCACATGGTACCGTCTTCCTTCTGTACACGTTTTATTAAGACCTAGAATGCTCTCTCTCCCCTTCCAGCCCAGCCTACCAACCTTGCGGGATGCAAATTAACTTCTCTTCTGCTAGGCATTTCCTCGCTCTATCAGCCCACAACATTCCTCCTTCCTCTGAATATGCTTATTGTTCAACATTGAAAATATGCAGAAATTATAAAAAATTTAAGTCACTCATGATTCCACTACTTAGAGACACTGAGTAAAATACAGAGTAAAAGTGCTACAGATAAAAATAATGCAGTAGGTGGCCCAGTGCGGTGGCTCACGCCTGTAATCCCAGCACTTTGGGAGGCCGAGGCAGGTGGATCACGAGGTCAGGAGACCGAGACCATCCTGGCTAACACGGTGAAACCCCGTCTCTACTAAAAATACAAAAAAATTAGCCAGGCGTGATGGGGGGCGTCTGTAGTCCCAGCTACTCGGGAGGCTGAGGCAGGAGAATGGCGTGAACCCAGGAGGCGGAGCTTGCAGTGAGCTGAGATTGCGCCACTGTACTCCAGCCGGGGCAACAGAGCCAGACTCCTTCTAAGAAAGAAAGACAGAAAGACAAGAAAGACAGACAGACAGACAGACAGACAGAAAGAAAGAAAGAAAGAAAGAAAGAAAGAAAGAAAGAAAGAAAGAGAAAGAAGGGAAGAAAGGGAAATAATGCAACAGTTTAGGGGGATACAGAGCACAGGGTAGGAGGATGAGCCTATATTGCATTGTCAGATGAAGTGATGAGAAAGGACTTTTGAGAGAGGGACTTAGAAAAGGACCCAAAGGACTTAATCCTGGAGTGAAACAAAGTCTCTAATAGAGACAACATGCCTGGCACATACACAGAATAGAAAAAAAAAAAATCAGTGTGGCTAGAGAGAAGACTCAAGGAAGAGAGAATGGATTAACATAAGAAAGATAAGTGGTGGAGATGAGGAGTAAATAGTGTACAGCCTCATAGACAGTTTTTAGGACTTCAACTTTTGTCTGACTAGGAAACAGCTGGATAGTACTGAGCAGAAAAGTGACAGGATCTGACAACTCTGTCTCACATTTTAACTGGGCCACATTGACTACTGAAGACAGCAAGGGCAAAAGGAGGGATACCAGTTAGGAAGTTATTGCAATATTCCAGGTAAGAGGTTATGAAGGCTTTGATCAGGATGATGGTGGTGAGAAGTAGTTTGTCTTAGTCTGTTTGGGCTGCTGTAATAAAAATACTACAAACTAGGTGGTTTATAAATAACAGAAACTTATTTTCACAGTTATGGAGACCGGGAATTCCAAGTTCACGGCACTGACAGATTCAGTGTTAGGTGAGGTCCCATTTCCTAGACAGCCATCTTTTGGATACAACCTCACATGGCAGAAGGGACAAGGCATCTCTCTCAGGACCCATTTATAAGGGCACTCATCTCATTCAAAAGAACTCCATTCATGGCCTAATTACTTTCCAAAGGCTCCACCTCCTAATATCATCCCCTTGAGGGCTAACATTTCAATATAAGAATGTGTGGGGGACACAAACATTCCAAACATAGCATAGCTTTATCTTGGATATATTTTGAAGAAAGAGCTAATGATTTATTGGATATAGGATGTAGGAAGAAGAGACCCAAGGCTGATCTTCAAGATTTGGGGCCTGGAAAAATAGAAGAATGAAGTTGCCATCAACCTAAGTGGAAAGATCATGGAAGAAACACTTTCTTGGGGAAGAGGGATTAGGAGATAGTTTGACACAAGTCAAATTTGAGATGATTTTTATACATGTAAAAGTAGGAGCTATTGTTCCAAACCTCATCAAAAAGTGGAGCTGGACTGGTTCTGAAAAAGAGTAGGATTTAGGGGGGAAAAGAGATAAATAAGACAATATTTACATTTAGAAGGGATGTGAGTAAGACAAAGATCTCTCTCTCTCTTTAAAAATAAATATTGTGTATATTTGAGGTACACAACATGATGCTATGGGATACATATATACTAAAAAGGTTACTATAGTGAATAAAACTAACATCCATTGCAACACAGCTACCTATTTTTGTGTGTGGCAAGAGCAGCTAAAATCTAGTCATTTAGCATTAATCTCATATACAGCACAATTTTATTACCTCTAGTCCTTATTTTGTACATTAGATATCTAGACTTGTTTATTCTATAGTTCTGTTAATTTGTATCCTCTGACACACATCTCTCCATTACCCTTCTCCTTAACCACTGTTTTGTTCTCCTTCTCTGTAGATCTGAATTACTTTTTATGTTCCACATATAAATTAGATTATTAAATTTTTGTGTGTGTGTCTGGCCTATTTCATATAGCAAAATGTCTTTCAGGCTCATCCATATTGTGACAAATGGCAAAATCTCCTTCTTTTTGGGTCTTGTTCAATGTATTAAGACAGAACTTAAAGTATAATAATAATAAATAAATTAAAAAAAAAAAAAAGACTTGTCTTGTGGCCTAACATATGCTCCATCTTAGAGTATATTCCATGTGCACTGGATAAAATGTGCATTCTGCTGCTGTTAGATGGAAGCTTCTATGCATGGCTATTGGGTCCATTTGGTTAAAAACGTAATTCAAATCCAATATTTACTTATTAATTTTCTGTCTAGCTAATCTATCAATTTTTGTAAGTGGGAGATTTCCAAAATTGCAGGACACTGGTACGATAACAGACGCACAGATCAATGGAACAGAATAGACAGCATAGGCTGGGCGCAGTGGCTCACGCCTGTAATCCCAGCACTTTGGGAGGCCAACGCAGGCAGATCACAAGATCAGGAGATTAAGACCACAGTGAAACCCCGTCTCTACTAAAAATACAAAAAAAATTAGCCGGGTGTGGTGGTTGGTGCCTGTAGTCCCAGCTACTCGGGAGGCTGACCCAGGAGGCAGAGCTTGCAGTGAGCCAAGATTGCGCCATTGCACTCCAGCCTGGGGCGACAGAGTGAGACTCCCTCAAAAAAAAAAAAAAAAGGCCGGGCGCGGTGGCTCAAGCCTGTAATCCCAGCACTTTGGGAGGCCGAGACGGGTGGATCACGAGGTCAGGAGATCGAGACCATCCTGGCTAACACAATGAAACCCCGTCTCTACTAAAAATACAAAAAAATTAGCCGGGCGTGGTGGCGGCGCCTGTAGTCCCAGCTACTTGGGAGGCTGAGGCAGGAGAATGGCGGGAACCCGGGAGGCGGAGGTTGCAGTGAGCCGAGATCGCGCCACTGCACTCCAGCCTGGGTGACAGAGCGAGACTCCGCCTCAAAAAGAAAAAAAAAAAAAAATAGAGAGCCTAGAAATAAGGCCATTCACCTACAACCATCTAGTATTCGACAAAGCTGACACAAACAAGTAATGGAGAAAAGACTCCCTATTAAATAAATGATGCTAGGATAACTGACTGGCCATATTCAGAAGATTGAAACTGGATCCCTTCCTTACACCATATACAAAAATTAATTCAAGTTGGATTAATGACTTAAATGTAAAACCCAAAATTGTAAAAACCATGGAAGAAAACATAGGCAATACCACTCTGGATATAAGGGAAGATTTCATGACGAAGACACCGCAAGTAATTGCAATGAAAGCCAAAATTGACAAATGAGATCTAATTAAACTAAAGAGCTTCTGCACAGGAAAAGAAACTATCAAGAGTAAACAGACAAACTAGAGAATGAGTGAAAATTTTTGCAAACTGTGCATCTGATAAAGTTCTAATATACAGAAACTATAAGAAATGTAAACAAATTCAGAAGATAAAAACAAACAACCCCATTAAAAAGTGGGCAAAGAATATAAACAGATATTTCTAAAAGAAGACATAGTTGTGACCAACAATCATATGAAAAAATGTTCAGCATCACTAATTATTACAGAAATGCAAATCAAAACCACAATTAGATACCATCTCACAGGACTCAGAATTATGATTATTAAAAAGTCAAAAAATAACAGATCTAGCCAGGTTGCAGAGAAAAGGGAACACTTTTACACTGTTGATGGGAATGCAAATTAGTTCGACCACTGTGGAAAGCAGTGTGATGATTCCTTAAAGAGCTAAAAAAAAAAAGAACTACTATTTGACCCAGCAATCACATTGCTGGGTATATATCCAAAGTAATATAACTCATTCTATCCAAAGGACATGTGTAGGCTTATGTTCATTGCATCACTATTCACAATAGGAAAGACATGGAATCAACCTAAATGCCCATCAAGAGCAGACTGGATAAAGAAAATCTGGCACATATACACCATGGAATACTATGCAGTTGTGAAAAAAAGAACAAGATTATGTGCTTTGCAAGAATATGGATGGAGCTCAAGGCCATTATCCTTAGCAAACTACCTCAGGAACAGAAAACCAAATACCACATGTTCTCACTTATAAGAGGGAGCTAAATGATGAGAACACATGGACACAAAAGAGAGAAACGATAGATATTATGGCCTACCTGATGGTGGAGGGTGGGTGGAGGGAGAGGTTCAGGAAAAATAACTAATGGGTACTAGGCTTAATACTTGAGTGATGAAATAATCTGTACAACAAACCCTCATGATATGAGTTTACCTATATCACAAATGTTATATAGGTAACATTTATACCTACGCATGTACCCTGAACCTAAAATAAAAGTCTATTTTAAAGAAAAATACAGCTATGTAAATAAAATGTGAAGATACACACACACACACACACACACACACACACACGGCATACAAAAAGGAAGTTGGGGATTGAAGTTCCTTGCTATTATTGTATTGCTATCTATTTCTCCCTTCATATCCATTAATATGATTTCAGTCTTCTTAAGTGTATTAAGACTTGTCTTGTGGCCTAACATTTGCTGTATCCTGGAGAATATTCCATGTGCACTGGAGAAAAATGTGTATTTTGATGCTATTGAATGGAAAGTTCATTTGCTTTATGTATTTGGGTACTCCAAAATTGGGTGCATATATACTTACCATGTTTATGTCCTCATTATGAATTGACCCCTTTATCATCAAATAATTACCTTGTCTCTTACAACAGTTTTTGCCTTGAAGTATAGGCATGTCTCCTTTCTTTTGGTTACCATTTACATGGAATAATTTCTTCCATCTTTTCATTTTCAGCCTATGTGCATCTTTAAAGCTTAAGTGGGTTTCTTGTAGATTCTCTCTCTCTCGTATCTCTTTCTGGTGTCTTCTATATTGAATGAAGGAATTATAAGTGAATATGTATAATCTATGTAGAAAAGTATAAATCCACATTGGTTAGAAACTGAGAAGTGGTTTGATTCTATAATTCTTCTGCTAGTGCTCACTGGTTTCCTCATTCTTTTTCCTGAGGCTCTAGCTTTCTCCTGGTGTCTGTTTCCTCAGGCCTCATTTCTGAACCAGTCAGTCGTGATTAGCCCAGCAGGGTCACCTGGCACAGAGCACAACGAGCTATGTTTTAGGAGGCCCTGTGAGGCGGATGTGAGTCTGGAGGCATTTTTAAACTTCTCAAATGAGGGCAGTGAAATTGACAAGTTCTAACACCACATGCTGATCTGAACGCTTAGCACCATAGAGGTGAGATCTGGTAGTTGTGTGTCCAGGTTTCCTTGGTCTCTTCACTAGTCTTTGCTGTAGAGAGAAATTATATTAACAGCTTGCCAATATTCAGGTAGAATGAACTGTTACTACACATTTTAGCTATGGTTTCCATAATTTCATCCTTGGGTTCCTTTAAAACTCTTGGGAGGATGCCAACCTGTTCCGCAGATTTATGAACATCTAACTCATTAACTTCTTCAATTCTATTAAAAATATAGAACATATTCTCCAGTATGGGTCATTTTAATTTCAATTTTAAATAATTTGCTTTATAATATGCCCATAATGGTTATTATTTTCCTATAAGTTATGAAATTTGCACTATGGCCCCAAAATGTTTCTGAAAAATATGTTACTTTCAATTTGTGAATATTAGATGAAAACCTAACTATAGCATCAGTCCCCAGAGGTTCTAAAAATAAAAGTAAACTTTATGGCATCTGGTGAAGTCTATCGTTATGCTCTCTGGTTTTATGCTGCATGATTGGACATTCTAAGATACAGATATCAACTCCTATGATGGAGAGTCCTGAATGTCTGGTCCAAGGAGACCAAGTAATAAAGTGTAGTACAAAATGCCATGTGCGTGAGCTCCATATTCATGCCTCCTGGGACAAAACTTCTGCTCAGCCACTTGCTAGCTGTATGATGTCGAGCAAATTATTTAATCTCAGTGAATTTCAACATCTACACCCACCAGTTGGGTGTAAATATTACAAAGCCTTGTAACTCAAAGGATAAATGCTTGCAGATAGACACCCCATTCTTCATGAAATGCTTATTTCACATTGCATGCCTGTATCAAAATCTCTCATGTACCCCGTAAATATATATACCTAATATATACCCACATAATTAAAAAAATAATAAAAAGTAAAACTATGAAGATTAAACAAGATGAATTGTGAATGGTGCTTGGCCTGGTGACAAATATCCAGAATGCATTTAATAAATAACAGTTAATATTGTTAGTAAAGGAGACTTCCATTTGAGATTAACTGCAGCATTCATGGTTATAGGTTTTCTAGTTTTCAGCCTGACCAAATTATATTCTATTATCAGCAATGAGGAAAACAAATTTGATTGATCTGATAATCAGAATACTAGGCAAATAATCCTATTTATCTTAATTACCTTTGATTCAAAAATATGTTTCAACTATGGGCTAGTTATAACTAAATAATAAGGGTTCCAAATGTGATAAAAAGTCTAGGTATCTATGTTTCAATCTGAAATTTATTTTCTTTATTGAATCATGGCTTCAAAAAACCCATTTTTACCCTACAAATAAACAAGTTAAAATTTTTATATGGAAGAATAATATGACTATGACAGCCAGATAATTATTCTGAATAATAAAGAACTATCAATGCGGAGAAAAACTATTTAACTATTTATGACTGTTTATGATTCTATAGGACATTATCTAAAACCTGCAGCAAATACTTAGAGCCTAGAGCAACAGTACACAATTTGTGAAATTTGATCATATTTACAAATGTAATATGTATTTTCATTCAATAACAGCTTCACTGCTCCCTGATTCTCCTCCCACCTCTTTAGCTATTCCATTTCAAGGTTTCGTTTTGTTTTGGTTTGGTTTGGTTTGGTTTTTTCTTTCTTTTTTGAGATGGAGTCTCACTCTGTCGCCAGGCTGGAGTGCAGTGGTACAATCTTGGCTCACTGCAACCTCTGCCTCCCAGGTTCAAGCGATTCTCCTGCCTCAGCCTCCAAAGTAGCTGGGACTACAGGCAGGCACTAACATGCCCAGCAAAATTTTTTTGTATTTTTAGTAGAGACGGGGTTTCACCATATTGGCCAGGATGTTCTCAATCTCTTAACCTCATGATCCGCCCTCCTCGGCCTCCCAGAGTTCTGGGATTACAGGCCTAAGCCACCGCGCCCGGCCATTTCAAGTTCTTTAATGGCTTTTCTTCTTCTCTTCAGTGCTCAAATATTGTTGTCTTTTAGAGTTCAGTCCTTGATTGTCTTTTATTTTTGCTCCACTCAGTTCCTCTGGAGGATGTTGTAAATGTCGTAGTTTTAAATAATATCACTATACTTATGATTTATCAATTAAGGTATCCATATCATTTCTTACCTGTAGTATTGCAATATACTCCTAACCAGTCATAACCACCTTCCTTCATATTGTCAATTCTGCCACATAAATGACTTTACTTATATGTAAATGTAATCATGTCACTTCATCACTTACAAATATTTCCAATCCTAATCTACTATTTGTAATTCTTAAAAATATATATATTAGAAAAATTCTCAAACATACACAAAAGTAGAGAGAATAGTAAGACAAACACTCATGTGCCCATTGCTCTAATTCTATAATTATCAATATTTTGTCATGTTTACCTACCCTTCTTTTATTTTTAAATTCTTTATTACTAAAGTACTTTTAAGCAAATCCCTAAATACTCCAAAATGCATTTCTTTAAAAAGTTTTTTTCATATGTTTGGGTTTTTTAACGTGATTTTGAAAAATGCTTGCATATATGTGATTTAATCAAGTCTGTCTGAAACTATTTGGTTACTGTATTTAAGATAATTCAAATTTTTCTATCTTTTATAAAAATAAATTGCAACCTAACTCATACTCTCAAAATCTAGCTTCCATTTAAATGTATGTCCTCACCTCCAGATACTTCTCCTAAACTATTTCGTACCACATCCCCAACTATTTGCTATTTATCATCTATCTTTCACTCATAAGGCTTCTCACAAAAGCTTCCTTTGCCTAAACTGGTCTGGCCTTTCTTCCTCTCCCTATTCTATTATTAATTGTACATCCACTAATCTTTTAAATTGTGCCACAGCACATTGCACACCATAATATTTGGTGGGAAGACATCAGTCAAAAGTCCAAAAGGATTAAAACAATGAGACACCACTACACACCTATTAGAATAGCTAAAATCCAAAACACTGACAACATCAAATGCTGGTTAGGATGTGGAGCAACAGGAACTCTCATTCATGAGTAGTAGTAATGAAAAATCATAGTCACTTCAGAACACAATTTTCATTTTTTTTTACAAAACTAAATCTTATTGCATAATCAAGCAATCATGTGCCTTGGTATTTAACCAAATGAGTGAAAAATTTATGTCTACAAATATACTTGAACATGAATGTTTACAATAGCTTTATTCATCATTACCAAAACTTGGAAGCAGATAAAATGTTCCTCAGTAGGTGAACAGATAGACTGTGGTATATCCAGAAAAAAATGTAATTAAACAATAAAAAGAAAGAAGCCATCTAGCCACAAAAAAAGGAGGAACCTTAAAAGCACATTATTAAGTGAGAGAAGCCAATCCAGAAAGACTATACACATATGATTCCAATTATATGACATCCTAGAAAAAGCAAAACTATGGAAATAGTAAAAAGATCATTGGTTGCCAAAGGTTGAGGTGGAGGGAGGGAAAAGTAGAAGGGGCACAGAAGATTCTTATGGCAGTGAAAATATTCTGTATGATTCTATAATGATGTATATATGTAACACAAAGAATGCACCCTAATGCAAACTATGGACTTTGGGTGATAATGATGTATCAGTGTTGGTTCACAGGTGTTAAAAAATGTGCCTGATGTAAGATGTTGATAGTAGGGGAAGCTGTGCATGTGTGGGTACAGGAGATTAGAAGAAATTACTGTACTTTCCACTCAAATTTGCAGTGAACATAAAACTGCTCTAAAAAATAAATTCTATATATTTTTAAAAGTTCAAAATATCTATATGTAGTTAGAATTCACAAAATGTTTCATAATATTTCATGAACATTTTATAATATTCATATCAAAATACGTGAAATCATGAGCTGATATCACTAGACAATGCACTTATACAGATCAGAGATCATATCATTCTATTATCTTTGATTCTTCAGGGCCTAGCACATTCCCTGGGGCATGGTTCATACTCAATCGATATTAAGCAAATACAGAATCCTAATTGACACAAACTCTATAACATAATTAAATTCCTGTAAAATAAATATGAAAAAAAAAACCAAATACTGTTCATTTGCAATGGCTCTGCCCTGCTTCTAGATTTCAATTACGTTATGCTTACATAATCAAATACGTGAAACAAGGTTACAAACTGAATAGTAAAAAAAGAGACGGATGGATTCAGTTTTCACATTGACACTTTCTGTTGATAACCTTATCCATCAACTTATTCCTTGGAAATATGTTGGGTATCATGTAGGCACAATTCAAATGTCTTACACATATTGTTATGCACCCAAAACCTTATGATTTTCTTGTGGGAGTGGATGCCATTTTTTAATGAAGAAACTGAGTCTTCTGTGAGTGCAATTGAGTTGTCCAGAGTCATTAATGTCAGTAGTAAGCAAACATTCAAGCAATCCTTTACATTCTCCTTTGGTTTTCTATTTGCTAAGCAAGATAGCCTCACACTTACAGCTGGCAAATTGTACAGTAATTAAGTGTCTTACTTTAGGTCAGAGCAGAAGACCATAAGATTGGCATGTAAACTTGAAGGGTCTGACATGAGCACTTCTCTGTAGGCAGCAACAATTATGTAGGTCAATATCACAGATGGAATCACTTCCATATTAACCATGGTGTGGTTTCCAAATGGAACAGAAGAAAGCAATTCTTTACAAGAAAGATATCTAATATCCATTAGCAATCTTTGTGAAACACTTTTTAAAATTATATATTTCCACTGTAATTTATCTTCTTGCATGTAAATGAATACCAATAGAAAGAAGAATTTCTATTGAAGAAGAAAAGTAATTCAAAGAGCCAAAAAGTCTCTGCCTAAGAATAAACAGAATGGAGAAAAAGTAACAGGATAGGGAGGATAGTTGCTTCCTTCTTCCCAAAACTATACTCAATAAAAGATTGACTTCAGTTTTAGCGATTTTAATGCTAGGATTCATATATAGCTTTCTATGAATCCTGAGAGTCAGGAAGCCTGAGCCTGGATGCGAAGAGCCAACCAAAGTAATGCAGAAAAGCCAAGCACGAATGAACCTTTATCACCTACAGTCAAGAACAGAGCCCTCCCTAACTCTTGGAGAATAGCACAGTATTTCTTTGGATCTTCAAGTTTTCTAGTCTCAGAATTATTTTTGCCAGATTTTTGATATTCAAGGTTAGTAATAAATAAGCATGACTCTCATTTCTACTACCAGTCTTCAACATAAGCCTACCCTCCAACTCCCTACTTCCCTCTTCACTGTACTATATATATATCCTTATGCTTTCACAACTATTGATCCTACTTTTGACTCTTGTCACCATATCTGTGCAGTTTCTTTCCATTTTTATACTCCTAGCTTTTCATCACTCTACCTTCTATACTCCTATATCCATTCCTCCACAAAATTCTTGTCCTTTTCAAATCTGTTTCTGTTACCCATTCCCAGAGCTACAGAGAGGATTAATTCATAACCCCAGTCAATTCATCGTTTCATCAAATACTCCAAACTCTGGTCACAGTGCCCTATTCTTTAGCACTCTCAAGCCTTTTCTTCCATCTCATGTGGTGTTTAACTTCAGAAAGGAATTCAAGACACTGAATCCTCCGTTTATAAACCATTTGTTTTTTATCTTTCTTTACCCTGCATGGACACTAGAGATAAATTTCCTGAGCCATACCACACTATTACTAGTTTCGTTTAATTCATAACTCTTTTTTTCCTCCATTTTCCTACCTGGTAAAACCCTAACCCTGGACCAATGCTTCTAACATCGCTCTCTGTTCTCATACCAAGAGGTTGAGGACTTGAGAAAATCATGCAACAGTGCATATTTATGTCACTACAAACTCATTCTCCAACCAGTAAAATCAGTTCTCTCTTCTAATACCTTCAGTCATTATCTTAAATCCCTTCCATTCCCATTAAACTCCATAATCAACCCTTGCTCTGTACACTGACAAAATATAATCTTGCATCCTATTAAGGTAATCTGGTAAAATCTCTGTTAAGTCATAATTAATTCCTATGATATGCATATTCACAGCCACCAACTTATCAACTTTGTCACCTTAAAGAGAAACATCCTCCCATTATGCAAAGTCAACACTCTATCTATGGCTTCAGTTGATCTCCTCTTGCTTGTTATTAACTTTTGTCTTAAAATCCTTTATCTCTAAATTATTCTCCTCATTGTCACTTCTTTTAGCCTAAAAATATGTCCAAGCCTCTTCCAGTCCACATAGAGCTAGATTGGACACTGGCAACCTTTCTCCTTTCTAAGCACCCAAACTTCACAGAGGGTTAAATTCTGTTTTCTAACTCCACTTCCTTAGAGACCACTCAAGACAAAGGAATCCAGCATCTACCACCAACATTCTACTCAAATTTTTCTTGTTAAAGTCACCAAGGACCACATAGAATCAAATAAATACTTACTTTCTAGGGTATTGTAGATGCATTTAACACTGTTGATCATACCATCTTTCTTGGATCTCTCCTAAGTGTTATCTCTTTGATACTGTTTCCTAGAGTTTTCTCTCTCTTTAGCTCTCTCTCATCTTTATCTCTATCTCTGTCTTTATCTCTCTTTATCTCAGTCTCTATCTCTATATCTCTCTCCCCTGGGGTTTCCCTTCCATTCTCTTTCTGAACAATAGCAACTTCTCTACTCTCAGAGTTTTAGTACACCGTTCCTTCCAAGCTCTTCTTTTCAACACAGATCTCTTCCAAGCATCAGACTCACATATGCAACTTTTGGTTAAACATTTCTAGTTAGATATTCTCCAACTCGTTATGCCTAAAACTGAACCTACCTCTTTCCCAAAATTGTTTACCTCCACCTGAATTCTCTTTGGCTCAACCTGTAGGTTATCCTTGATAATTCCTACCCTCTCCACATTCTTTCCTAATGTATATTCATTGCATCCAATGGACAAGTCCTTCTGAAATTACTTTCCACATGATCTTCATCTGTATCCCTCATCTCCATTTCAACTACTACTGCCCCATTTCAAGCACCTGTCATCTCTGCACAGATAATTGCAATGACTACCTTACTAGTTTTCTGATTCTAATCAGATTTGCCTCAAATCTCCACATACCTATACCTATAAGGGTGAGCAATCTTTCTGAAAAGCAGAACTTACCATGTAACTTCCCTGATTAAAGCCCTCCAGTTGTTTACATACCAACAGTAAAAGTATCCTAGCATAACATATAAGGACACAGAAGATACTGCATGTTGATTTAAGTTCCCTATATATTTGGATATTAGGTCTTTGTCAGATGCGTAGTTTGTGAATATCTGCCATTCTGTAGGTTGTCTGTCTGCTCTGTTGATAGTTTATTCTGCTGCACAGGGCTTGTTAGTTTACTTAGGTCCAATTTGTCTATTTTTGTTTTAGTTGCAATTGCTTTTGGGGACATATTCAAAAATTCTTTGCCAAGATCAATGTTAAGAAGAGTATTAAGTTTTATTGCAGGATTTTTGTAGTTTGAGGTCTTACATTTAAATTTTAATCCATTTTCAGTTAATTTTGTATTTGGTGAAAGGTAGAGAGGTCAGCTTCAGTCTTCTACACATGACTAGCAAGTTATTCCAGCAACATTTATTGAACAGGGAGCCCTTCCCCCATTGATTGTTTTCATCGGTCTTGTTGAAGGTCAGATGGTTGGTTGTAGGTGTGTGGTTTTATTTCTTACTTTTCTATTCTGTTTCATTGGTCTATGTGTCTATTTTTGTACCAGTACCAAGCTGTTTTGGTTACTGTGGCTTAACTCTATTTAAAAATGGGTAAATACATGAACAGACATTTTTCAAATAAAAACACAAAAGTGGCCAATAAGCATATGAAAAAATGCCCAGCATCAGTAATCATCAGAGAAATGCAAATCAGAATCATAATGAGATACCATCTGACACCAGTCAGAATGACTATTAATAAAAATCAAAAAAACAAGATACTGGCTAGGCTGTAAAGAAAATGGAACACTTATGCACTGTTGGTGGAAATGTAAATTAGTCCATCCACTGTGGAAAGCAGTCTGGAGATATCTTAAATAACTTAAAACAGAGCTACAGTTTGGCCCAGCTATCTCATTACTAGCTATATACTCCAAAGAAAATAAGTCATCCTACCAAAAAGACATATGCACTCGTATGTTCATCACTGCTCTATTTGCAATAGCAAAAATATGGAATCAACCCAGGTGCCCATCAGTGGTAGATTGTGTAAGGAAAATGTGGTGCATATGCACCATGGAGTACTACACAGCCACAACAAAAAGAAATCATGTCCTTTGCAGTAAAGTAGATGAAGCTGGACACCATATTCCCAAGCAAATTAACACAGGAACAGAAAACCAAAGATTACATGATTTCACTTTTAAGTGGGAGATACACATTGAGCACACTTGGACACAAATACAAATGAATAGACACTATAGACTACTAGAGGGTGGAGGGAGGTGGATGTGGGTTAAAAAGCTATGTATCAGATACTATGCTCACACTTTGAGTGGGAGGATCTGCACTCCAAACCTCAGCATCACGCAATATTCCTCTGTAACAAATCTGCATATGTACTCCCATATCTAAAATAAAATAAAAGTTGAATTTAAAAAAATATATATTGCACGATTGAACTCCTGCTTAACTCTTCTATATCATCTTCTATCATTTTCTTCAATCCACTTGATGCTGAAGTAATATCAAACTTCTTGCCATTGCTCACCATATCCTTTGTTCTTTCTGTACCTCTGCCCTGGATGTTCCTGACATCTGGAAGGCCTGCTTTGTCAGGACAATTTCCAGCCCATGCACACTCCCTTCATGAATCTTTCCTTGAACTCCCCTACTTGAGTCAGATACAACTCAGTTGAACCTCCCACACCATCTCTACCCTTGAACTAATTTTGTAAGTTGCGAGGTTTGCTAGGGGTGATGTCCACTTACCAATAACCTTTCTCAACTACCAAACATGCTTCAAAATAATTATTCCCTCTGGTAAGAGTGCTTTAGAAATATTGTTTATGAGCCTTAATTATAAAGTAGGGAGCAATATCTGTTTGTGTAGGGGTATATAAATAGAAAAATATGCCTAAATTCCTCTCTATAAACCAATGAAGTGATGGCAGTGAGATCATCAGCTACTTATAATCTGATGTTAAAACACATGTTCAGAAATGGGATTTTACACACAATAAAATTATTTGTGATACTACATAAAATTCATATTTCAATATAATGACTTAGAGCATAGGAAAGCATAGATGACCCTTGTAGGATGTGGCTGCTTCCCAGATATAAACTGATGATTTTGGCTCTACCTAGTTTTGTAGGCAAAATTAGAACAAGCTGCCAAGGAAGCTCTACACAAATGACTTCAACATTATCATGCAAAGAATCAACCTGTTACCCCAGTATCCAAGGAGGCCCCAGCTGGCTAAAGACATTTTCACTACCACATGAGACTTCTGCCGGTGCAGGCAAGAACCCCTGTCTCCCACAGTGGGTCCCTCTCCTTTCTTCCTTCTCTGTTTCTTCTGGCTATATTTAAAAGGTACATGGAAGAAAAGGTTGCTATAAAACACATTAGACACCCACAGCTGCTTGCTCCCTTTTTAATTGTGGTTCTGTTTCTGTCTTGCCTTTTAGTAAAATAAACCACATATTTCCTTTTACAAGCTAGATTACAAAGACATTTCTGAGTGCTAAAAACAAAATGTAGTGGCAAGCAGAGGATTTGGTGAAAGGGGATGTTAGGCAGCAATCCACACATAAATTCCAAGTACTCCAGAATCAATTAATTTAGAAAGCTACTGCTTTAAAATGCAAATGCTCTTCAGGGATATTAAACATATCCATTATTTTTCATAGAACCTACAGCTCTTAGAAATATGTATTTGTTTGTTTGCTTACTTATTTGTCATCTCATTCCTGCCTTTTTCTACTAAAAATCAGGTTCTAAGGTTTCAGCAACCTCATCTGTCTTTTTCTACAACTGTACCCACAACACGAATATTCAATACACGTATTTAAGTGACTGAATGAATCCTTAACTTCTGTGGAGTGACTCTTAGCTTCATGTAGGAGAGTCTTGTTGTTAATAAAGAGTTAGAGATAGAGGGTAAGAGATTTTAGAGAGTAGAAAATGTTACAGGAGGATATCCACAGTTGATACTGTGTAGTGGTGAGGATCCTGGTAGGCAAGGATGCTGGAGGTTTTTCCATTAGACTGCATGATTCTTGTGTGCAGACAGTCATCTAAGAACTTGATCTAAAATAAAGGTGGGTGTCATGAATAAACTGGAAAGCATTTTTGGACAGCATTTTACTGACCAAAAAACACCATAAAGTAATTGGTGTTCGTGTGTGTGTGTGTGTGTGTGTGTGTGTCTGTGTGTGTCTGTGTGTGTATATGTGTACCACATACCTTGTCCACTTTGCAATAGTTTCTGAGATCTTGTTGTTGCCTGTGCAAAACTAAAAGTCATCTTAGTGTCATGATACTAGACTATTATTGCTTGGAAGAGCAAACATACATAATAAAGAATAATATAGAATGATAATAAAAATGGAGACTCTTGACATATGCTAATATTATGGTCTAAGACACTTAGTACATTTCAAACCTCTACACTTGGAAGTCCAGAAAACAAGAAGCAGAGTTTGCTAAGAAGGTCTGTGTCTTAAAATCAACTGCCTGAAAATAATCTTTAGTCGGGAAGAATCTCAATGCAAAAGAGAATAGAGACTTAGTGTAAAAATTTGCACCTGGAGTTAGTGGTGAAGCCGAACTTTTCAGGGTTTAAATCGTGTTAATTATGCAGCCAAGCAACTATGGGTCCAAGAAATTAAATTACAATCCTGTATTGGTTCTACAAGGTGATAACTAATGTAACAGCTGTTTCTTCCTTAAGATGGTTAATATGAAGATAGAATGTTTTCATTTTCTCATTTTAAATATTGATTTTTGTTCACCTTACTAGTCAGGCATACCAGACTCATTTGCTGTGTGATGTATTTTGTACTGTTGTAAATATATCTACTTCAACAAATTATATAGTGTTGATTAACTCTTCCAGGTACAACACAATAAAACTGTTTGAGTAGCTTGCCAGCATCTTCCACTCTCTGCCCATTAAATATATGACATTAAAACAGGAAGCAAACACCACTAGCCCATAACACCCTTCTGTTTTGAACATTTAGAATGACTGCACCATGTGTGTAAGTGCTCTTTCCACTGTGGCCAAAATAGAAAAGACATTTCTCAGGGACATTTCCAGTTATACAAATTAACAGATGAATTGTTTACTATTAGGTGAATAAAATGCCCTAAGATTATGGCTATAAAATAAAAGAGATTTCCCCGTGTAATTTATTTACATTAAAAACACAGTCAATGATTTAAAAAGAAAAAGCCAGCAAATTCCTTAGATTTTAGAAAGAAAAATTGAAAAGTTTAACTAAATCATCTGTAACTATGTAGAATATCACTGTGATTTATTTAAATATTCTACGGTTGCTACTGTCTGGTTATATGATGCTGCTTCCTCTTTCTCCTCCTGAAAGTAGAATCCATTTCTCTGACTATAAACAAATAACTCAGCCTTGGCAAAACCTTGCTAAACCTTGGGCCATGGCACTCAGTCCTAGTGACTGGGACAAAACCTGAGCATATGATCTGAAGCAGGCCAATTAGAGTCCTTCCCTAGGGTTCAAAGCTTTATTGAAGACATTCTTCTTGATGAGGGGTTGCAAAGATATATTCCCACTGATACTAACATCTATGTTTCTTACCACATGAAGAATCCCGAAAATGCCTTTGCCTACAGTAAAGAGAAGACAAGGGACTAATGGTGAGTAGTTAATGTCATACATGTTCCTTACCCTGACCAAAGTAATGCAGTTATCCAGGCATGCAACTACCCCATTTATCATCCATCATTCTCCCTATTTGTTTTAGCCACTTTGAATTGGGCCTCACTTTTCACAAGTGGGGCCCTAACTAAAATATATTTGATATAGTTCGGATATTTCTGTCCCTACCCAGACCTCATGTTGAATTATAATCCCCAATGCTGAAGTGGGGCCTGGTAAGAGGTGTTTGGATCATAAGCATGGGTCCCTCAGGGTTTGGTGCTGTCTTCATGACAGCGAGTGAGTTCTCATGAGATCTGGTCATTGAAAAGTCATCTCCTCCACCCCAGCCCCGATACTTCTTTCACCATGTGAAGTACCTGCTCCTGCTTTGCCTTCTGCTATGAGTGAAAACTCCTTGAGGCCTCCCTAGAAGCTGAGCAGATGCAAGGACCATGCTTATTATAAAGCCTGCAGAATAATGAGCCAATTAAATCTCCTTTCTTTATACATTACCCAGTCTCAGGAATTTCTTTATAGAAATGTAAGAACGGCCTAATACAATCTTCTTTTAAAGTACTCTATCAAAGATATATTAATAGAAGTTATTCCTCTTATTATAAGAGGCATTCAGGTTATGAAGTATAGTGGAGTCAAGGGCTTTGACGAGAGACAGACATGAGTTCAAACCATAGCTCTTCTATTTACAAGCAGTATGACCTTGAAATTTCCTTAGTTTCCCTTAGTCCCTGTTTCCTCCTCTGCAACATGAAGATAATAGCACTGATCATGTAGGGGATTTCCGTGAGATTTAGATAATAGATGTGATCATAGCCCACAATAACTAAGTGGTAGCTATTACTATGTTTTCCATTTTACAAATAAAAACACAAGGATTCGAAGATGTCAAGTGACATATTAAGACGACCAGAAATTAAATGACATGGTCAGAATTGGAATCCAGGTCCATTTGTCTTCAAAATTCCTAGTTCTTCAAGTATACCTGGTTGCCACAGAGTATAAGGAAGAAATGAGAGGAAGAAGAGGAGATAAAAAGATTTCTTTTCCAACCAAGAAGCCACACCTAATTTACTTTAGAATTAAACCACATCTGGTACACATCATTTATGATTTAAGAGACTTATTCTGAAAAATACCTTACATTTGGGTAAATACTGTAAGTAACATGAGTATCATCTACAGGAAAAAAAGGTTAAAGTTGGAGCCAGAACCTCAATAAAGCCAAGGACAAACAAATACATGCAACTCATCTAGTGTTTCCATGCTTAACTATTTGTATAAACAAACTGATTTCTGTGCACATCTGGCACTGCAATGTGCACCATTCCTCATCTCTACTTTCACATCTTAAACGTGATAACTTAAAATCCATTGCAATGTTGAAGCCTTCAGAAGAAGACCCCAAGATTCATAAAAAATGTCACGAAGAACCAGAAAGGCTGGCGTGACTCAGAGTAGAGAATGGTGGCTTCAGTGTGTACTCACCACAACCTCAACCCCAAGTCTTTTACTTGTGAAGTTAACATATGTCAAATCATTTCCAAAGGTCATTTAAACAGTTACAATTATACTTGAATTATTAACCTTAATGAGATTTACTCTCTCAGCCTTTCTCCTTGTCTTCTTCACTGTCTCCTGCTGTTGCCCCTATCACAAGACCATATATATATTGTTCTACTACACAAACACTCAGAAACCAGATAGTGAGAGAGATTCTCATCAGTGGTTCAATAAATATAACAGCATCACAATGCATCACAAACAAAACTGTCCAAAGTGGAATTTTCAATTGGTGAAGACAACATGGTTGCTGTTCATCCCCTTACCACCAACAAAGGACGAGCAGGTGGTTGAACTGTTATCTTACTGCTTAATTAAACCAGAATGTAACAAGTCATTATTAGAAGTCATTAACTATGAAATAATGTAATAAATAAGGTTTCAGTATTTTGATTCTATACAACTCTGAGGGTTAGAATATTTATCATAACAGAAAGGAAGATATATAGCATGGAAATGACTTGACTGGCATTATAAGAGAGTGTTTTCCAAGTCAGGACCCCTTTTGAAAAAATAGTCCAGCCCTTCAACAGAAAAGCTCTTGGTATAATGCTAAATAGGGAAAAGTGGATGCAGGAGTATCTCCATCTAATACCCCTGAGTGGCCTTATCCTTTTAGAGTTTCTACTTTGATTACTACTACGTCTATCACTGTTGGCTCTCAATGGAATGTGGCTCTACTTTTTATAAATCTAGTTTTTCATTAGTTCCCATTATCCCAGCAAGAGGGGCTAGAATTGTCAAAATGAACATTATAAACTATTAAGGAAGAAAAAAAATACACTAAGAAAATACAAAAAGCATTTGCCACAGAATTCAGAATGGGACATTTTCCTTGTTTCTCACATTTCAGCCAAAGCTTCAAAACTGAAAGCAATAAAAGATGCTTCTACATTCTAAAGGGAGACCAAAAGAAACCACCAGATATCCCATCTCTTCAACAGATTGCTATGAAGTGGCCAAACTTGTTCTCCACTTTCACTTTCATCCAGGAGATTATTTAAAAGAAGTGTCATGTTAGCCAGGTATGGTGATGCACACCTGTAGTCCCGGCTACTTGGGAGGCTGAGGCAGGAGGATTGCTTGAGGTTGCAGAGATCACACCACTGAATTCTGGCTTGGGTGACCAAGCAAGGCTCCATCTCTAAAACAAAAATTAAGATTTTTTTTTTAAAAAAGAAGTGCCATGTCTTGTTCTCTCAAGTTGCTGTGTATTGGTTGCTTCTTAACTCTTTTCCCCACAAATGAAAGGAGGGACGCCAAGAAAAAACACTATGGATTTTAGAGGTGTCCATATGAATAAACACGTGTCTCAGTCCCCCGGTGGACGCTTCCTCAACTGTGACAATCACTAGGCTCAATCCAACTAGCATGGGAGAAACAGTCATGTTTCCTCCAGAATCTGGGGATATATTAGAACCAAGAAATAAGAATACATTTATTTTGGGAGGCCAAGGCAGGTGGATCACCTGAGGTCAGGAGTTCGAGACCAGCCTGGCAAACAGGGTAAAACCCCATTTTTACTAAAAATATAAAAAATAACCAGGTGTGGGCCGGGCGCGGTGGCTCAAGCCTGTAATCCCAGCACTTTGGGAGGCCGAGACGGGCGGATCATGAGGTCAGGAGATCGAGACCATCCTGGCTAATACGGTGAAACCCCGTCTCTACTAAAAAATACAAAAAACTAGCCGGGCGAAGTGGCGGGTGCCTGTAGTCCCAGCTACTCGGGAGGCTGAGGCAGGAGAATGGCGTGAACCCGAGAGGAGGAGCTTGCAGTGAGCTGAGATCCGGCCACTGCACTCCAGCCTGGGTGACAGAGCAAGACTCCGTCTCCGTCTCAAAAAAATAAATAAATAAATAAATAAAAATAACCAGGTGTGATTGCGCATAGCTGTAGTCCCAGTTACTTGGGAGGCTGAGGCAAAAGAATTGCTTGAATCCAGGAGGTAGAGGTCGCAGTGAGCCGAGATCACGCCACTGTCCTTCAGCCTGGGTGACTAAGTGAAACTCTGACTCAAAAAAACAGACAAACAAAGAAAACAAAACAAAACAAAACAAACAAAAAAACAAGAATACATTTACTTCATGAATAATTCTGGCTGCAGGAGAATGTCTGGATCACTCTACATTTTTAGGATGGGGAGAAAGGGCAGTAGTGGGACAAATCTGCCTGATGTGGCAAAGATGCATACATTTCCTGAAGATAAAGTGGATACCACAGAAAACAACAAATTTGAGCCTTTTCTGAGACAGGGTTTCACTCTGTTACCCAGGCTGGAGTGCAGTGGTGTAAGTATAATTCACTGTAGCCTTGAACTCCTGGGCTTAAGCAATCCCCTGCCTTAGCCTCCTGAGTAGCTAAGACTTCAGGTGCATGCCACCATGCCCAGCTAATAAAAAAATAACTATTTTATAGACAGGGTCGCGCTATGTTGCCCAGGATGGTCACAAGTTCCTGGCCTCAAGTGATTCTCCCACCTCAGCCTCCCAAAGCACTGGGATTACAGGCATGAGCCACCATGCCAGACCTAATTTGAACTGCCATGCCAGACTCAAGAAGGAAGTC
This sequence comes from Theropithecus gelada, assembly GCF_003255815.1. Classification (NCBI taxonomy): domain Eukaryota; kingdom Metazoa; phylum Chordata; class Mammalia; order Primates; family Cercopithecidae; genus Theropithecus; species Theropithecus gelada. The sequence goes on along the minus strand of NC_037673.1, from coordinate 93,210,875 downwards.
TTCTAAGTGAAGCTTGCCGGCAGTGGCAGACTGTAGGACCTTCACAAAATGTACCACCAACAGAGCATGTCACACAAGCTAGAAGACTGCCCAGGTGGTACATGTGGAGCATCAGTCGCTTGATGTAGGGGATTTGAAGAACACAAGTGGGTCCACAAGAGAACCAGAAATCTAATGTCAGCCTCACCAAAGGTCGCGGCGTAGGGAAAATTATAAGAACATCAGCTTAGGAAGAAACTTCTGCACCCATTTTATCTAACTCCTCTTCCCAATGCTAAAACCCTAGGGAATCTGGAATCCATAAAAACAAAAGACTAAAAGAAAAGTCCATACCGTCTTCTCTCTGGAAGGTTCCCAATTCCTGGATGAACAAAAGGTACAGCCTATTTAGGACACTCTTAAGTATTCTACATAGCAGCTAGCATTGAAAACAAGGCAAATTAATGCAATTGACCTGGACCCAGAAAAACATTCAGTTCAAGCTTATTGTCTTAATAAAGTTAAAATTTCCTAGTGAAGCATTTAAGGTTCTTCACTATCTAGTCTCATTTGCTCTCCTTTCTTATCTACTCTCACTCGTCTTGAAGACTGACCCCTAAGTCTTATCTTAAAAGTAGTTTTTACTTCCTTTGCCTTTTACTATATGCTGCCATGTAACATCTCCATACATGCACCCATCATTTTCTGTTCTTGTTCTCACCTGTTCCACCTTTCCATTCCCTACAGACCCAGGTCAAATGTCTCCCCCATTGCAAGCCGTACCTAAATCTCAAGGGCAGAATCAGTTATAATCTGGCCTGTCCCCCACTGTACCTTCTTCAGACTGCTAGTAATTACAGCATTTATTCCACTGGAGTTCTGCTAGTTACTTTAATGAAGGCCTCCCCAGCTAGACCATGAGAAGTGAATCTTGTCTCCTCTGTGTATTCCTGATTCACTAAGCACATTCTCTACTCACAGGGAAGACATGCGCTGCACACTTATTAAATGCGGGAGTGAATAAATTACCACAGACAAAATTACTAGATTCACAAATTCCATGTTCTTTTTGAGGCTAAAGATGCTAGAGCTACCATTTTCATTATTGCCAAGCTAGTGTTAAAAACAAAAAACAAACAAACAAACAAAAAACCACAAAAACTTACAACCAGCCTTTCTTTTTTATTTTACAAACAAGAAAAGTGGTCTATGGAAGTCTATGACTAGGTCAAAACCACATAATGATTGACATAAGTAGCAATACTAGAACTCAGTTCTCCTGGCCACTAAACATAATCAAACTTTTAGACTTTTCTACAGCTTTCCTCCAGAATGTGAGTACATGAGAGAAGAAATCATTGTAAATACTGTTTATGGATGTACCTTTAGTGCCTACAAAGTGCCTGACACATAAATTCAATAAATGTTTATCCATACATGAAGAAATAAATAAATGCAAATGTTGTACCTAGTAAATCTCCTAAGAAATATTCCAAATTAAAACAAGCCGATAAATCAATCACATTTTTATCCATAAAATCACTGGGCTGGGCGTGGTGGCTCACACCTGCAATCCCAGCACTTTGGGAGGTCGAGGAGGGCAGATCACAAAGTCAGGAGTTCAAGACCTGCCTGGCCAACATAGTGAAACCCCATGTCTACTAGAAATACAAAAAATTAGCCGGGTGTGGTGGCGCATGCCTATAATACCAGCTACTTGGGAGGCTGAGGCAGGAGAATCACTTGAACCTGGGAGACGGAGGTTGCAGTCAGCCGAGGTTGCACCACTGCACTCCAGCTCAGGTGACAGTGTGAGACTCCATCTCAAAAATAAATATAATAAAATAAAATAAAATTAAATTAAATTAAAATAAAATAACTGAATTCCTAAATGGAAACAATGCAGAGATAACATTAAAATTCCAACTTCGAGGTGTTCTTTAAGCCTTAGATGTGTTTGATGGGAAATTTCCTCTTTTGCTTTCCAGAGAGCATTTTATTTTATATATATATTTTTGTTTGTTTTGTGTGTGTGTGTGCGTCTGTGTGTGTGCATGTGTGTGTGTGTAATAGAAGACAGAGATTGAAATCAATTAACTTGAAGAACTTTGCATCCTAAGGATTTAAAGTGAGGAAGTAGAATTTATATTTAAATATCGATGGTTGTAATACATTATTTGGGAAATTTATTAATATCGCTCATGGAAAATATACAGATGATTGACTAAAAAATAAAATAACAGCACAAGTTTGCAAACTTCCTTTTTTAAGAGTGATAGGATCTGAATCCAAAATGTCTGTGGACATCTAGAGTGGGCCCTTCTGACAGCCTTAGAGCTGGAACAACTGTCAGCATTGTGTGCTCTGGGGCCTGGCCATCTGCCCTGCCCTTTGGAGGAGCAGGAAATTATGAGAAATAGTCATGGGTTAGAAGAATTTGTGGGGGTGGCATCCTTGGAAGGATCTCGCGACAGCGCTGGTTGCCATAGCGCTATGATCTGGCATTTCCAGTGAGGAGAGAGCTGAAATCTGCCTGCCATGCCAGAAAGTGGAGGCGGCAAAAAAATAGGTACAGTTCACAATGTGAAAAAATGTTGAAAGCACTAAACCACACTTTTAAGAGTCAGGAAGGGCTATTTTTTTAATACTGCAAATTATGTTCTTGACATGTGATCTGAAGTCTATCAACTTTCAAAAGACAAACTGAGTGTCAGCTAAGCCATGAGCTGTCCGCAGGCATGTGCTCGAACAATTGTATTGTTATTGCTATTGCTGGATTTTTGTATTCTCCAATTCATCTTGCAGACCATTTTCAGTTTTCCTTCACTAACAAGATACACATCCTGTTTAATTTAAACTGGAAAGACAGAAGGGCACTGAGACGGCATCTGAGGACTTCTCACTTAGAAAATTGTATTAAATTCTTAATCTGCTCGCTGAACAAAGCTCCAGGAACACGTTTTCTCTGAATGTATTTCACTACAGAGAAAGTGCCTGCTGCGTTACCACCCTGCTTATCATCTCATGTCACAATGGATGCATATTTTCTGCATAGTAATTGATGGCCTCAGTCCCCATAGAAAGGGAGGATGGAGCTAGCCCAGCAATTTAATAACCTATCATTATACACACCTCCAGCATGGGATTTGGGACCTCTCTCCATAATCCAGATGAGTTCTGTGCTTTCTCATTGGGATTTTAGGATTTATTAATCCCTTTTATGCTCTTCTTATGAGTAGTCCAGTCTCAATTTCACTTACAACAAGGCTCTTCTCACCTCTCACCAACCAGATGTGTAGTATTATAGAAAAGAATTACACTTTACACATTTGTATAGTACTTATTGATTCTAGTTTCTATGACACTGTGAATTCTGAGGGCCCAATAAATGAAAGTTTAAATAATCCTCATGCAGCTGAGACCCAGTTATATGATGATTTGGTGTAAGAGAAAGGAAAGAGCTGAGGACTATAGAAGTATAAAAAGGATCAGAGATTTGCCTGACAGTAGCAAGGCAGCAGAGTTAATTTTGTGAAGACAAGCAAGTTGTTTGAATTTTTTTTTTTATTTTTCAATTTTTTCCTGACACTCCTTGTTTCTGTAAAACCAGGGGTAAGAGACAACATCTGGAAGGAAAGACAGTGAGACACGGGTAATGTGGCTGCAGCCTGCTGGCTGCCGTTCAGATATCTGCCAGATGAATGAACGCTGCAGAAGCTTGCCTGACGCGACATTCGGTTATTCGCTTAACAGGATTACAAAGAGCACTCCAAAATGCACATTGTCATAAGTATTTCTTTCAACTGAATTTTCTTTATTTTGTTGCTCTCATTTCTGATCAACTGGAAGTGAGTATTTCCACAGATATTTCCTGATGTCATGTAAAATAAAGCATAAAAATCTTCCAATAAAATAAGCATGTAATTATTTGAGACTGACAAACTCATCTTTTGGTTCAAAGGCTTAGATTAAACATAATCATTTCTCTCTGAAGCTGGAACTTAAAGGCAACATCAAAAGTGAAGGGGCTTCTATTAAATATAATTAGTTTTTACAGAACCCACGGGTCAAATTAACACACAGATTCTAAGCTTGGGCACCAATTCCAAGAATTAAGTTTATATTTATCTTTATTCCCACTTTCCAGTCCATTTCTACTCACCTTTCCAGATGTATCTTTTGGTAACTTCTGATACTTCTACCTCCTTTTCCCCACCCACTCAGGCCCATTGTTCCACCTCTGGCAAATCCCTCCATCCAAGAGTACCTAGTCTACTTTCATTTGTCACTATCTTTTGCATATGGTGATTTCTCTGCTTAGAACTGCAGTCTCCCACTGCTCCAGCTGAGAAATTCCTACTTTTTTAGAGCCTTCCCTCCTTGCTTCAGGCAGTTAGTGCTTCCATCTTTCTTGCATTAACAAGATTTTGTTATTATCTCATTTTATATGCACACATGCATTTTTGTATCCCAGCCATTATACCACAAGAGAAGGAGGCCCGAGTTGGGAGAAAGCTTCATGTGGGGAAAATCCTGCTTTGCAATCACATCTGCAAATCCATTGCATGGAAGCCAGTACAAAAGAAAAGCTTTAGCTTAACTGTTGTATAATATTGGGCAAGTCACTTGAACTCCCTAAGCCTCAATTTCCCCAATTGTAAATTCAGTACAATAACAGTTCCTAAATTATGAGATTTCCAGAATAAAATAATATGTGTAAATATGCCACATTTACTCTAAAGTGTTATGAGAATTTGACAAATGGAAGAGTAGAAACTGTTCCCCTGTTGTTATTTCTCTAGTATACCCTAGATATCAACATTTTAATTATTTTAAAAGCATGCTAATGTTCTTATTGGCATTCTTCTGTTAATAAAGTAGGAATCTAAGTTTAAAAATCATCCCTCTTCTCAGTACTCTCCTCCTTCTTGAAACTCGAAAGTCTGTTTCCACTGTGAAGCTTTTAAATTCAGATTATAAATATTTATATATTTCCAAGAATTATCCTCAAAACAAAAAAAATATTAACCCTTGCTTAGAATTTATTTATTTATTTATTTTACATTTTAGAGTCTCACAAGAATGAACACTAATTAACCTAAAGATTGTCTTTCCTCACTTCCAATATTGGCCAATGACTCAGCCTCATGAGAACTTTTGAAGGCAATGAGAATTTTTGCTATGGAGAATAGAGAAACACAGAGAGAATAAGCTTTAGACAGCTCAGAAAATTCACTCAAAACAGATCCCTCCTCTCCTGTGCCTTGTAGTCACCAGGCAAACACCATAAATTCTGTTATATCAACAAGTCAATTGTCAAGGAGCATCAGGCCTACTGGTTATGATATATTAGACTTTGGGTGCTGGTCTTAAACATAGCATCAGTGTCGGCCGGGCTCGGTGGCTCACGCCTGTAATCCCAGCACTTTGGGAGGCTGAGGCAGGTGGATCACAAGGTCAGGAGATCGAGACCATCCTGGCTAACACGGTGAAACCCCGTTACTACTAAAAATACAAAAAAAAAAAAAAATAGTGGTGGCAGGTGCCTGTAGTTCCAGCTACCCAGGAGGATGAGGCAGGAGAATTGCATGAACTCGGGAGGCGGAGCTTTCAGTGAGCCGAAATCACGCCACTGCACTCCAGCCTGGGCCACAGAGCGAGACTCTGTCTCAAACAAACAAACAAACAAATAAATAACAAAAAAAAACACATAGCATCAGTGTCTCAGGGTCTAAGACCTTTCAAGGGTCCCAGATAGAGATAAAGATTATGCCATAATTTATGTATTTTCCTTCAGAATATTTAGATTACTTTTGGAGGATTCATGTAATATGTTCTTTTCAATTGGATGTCCTAAGGTCTTTACTCTGCTCTTCTTAGGATTGTTCTATTAGGCCTTGGAATTTCACTCTTATGGGTATTGAAGAAAAGGCCTGTTTAGCTCTAGTCATACAGTCTTTTATTTTTAAAAAACACATAGGCCATAAGGTTTGCTTTTGTTTGAATGCGCCTTCCCATTAGTTTTACCTATATGAGCATTGTTCACAGGACTGTAAGAAGGTAATATCTTCCCATCTGGTGCAATACTCATGGGTGCTCTAAAGACACTCCTTAATGGTATGAAATAAATCTCTCTAAAGAGTCTTAGTCCCATCTTCTCCAATGTAGTATGTTTTTAGCTTTAAGCCAGTCACAAGATTACTTCATCTTTAAAATGGCATTTTCTGATTCAGAAATAAAAGGCAAAATGAAACACTGCCAGGAAGCAGATTGTACAGCAAGTATGGAAAACACTAAACCATATCAATGAATGCTTCCAAATTCCTAACAGCTATTTTCCCATAACTAACTTGAAGTAAGTCTGGCAACTCAATGATTTATTGATCTTTACTAACTATGACCAAATTATTTCATTTAATTTTAAGCTCATAAGATCTTAAGTGTTCGTAAGTGTCTCAATACACAAATTTTTGCCTAAGAAAAACTACCGGTGGTGGTCAGTATATAAAAAAGCAATGCAATCCAATTTCCTGGCAAAATCAGACCTAAGGAACTTCTCAGTGCAAGCAAGTATGAGGATTAAGTAGGGCTGTTACTCAATGATTCTAGGCATTTTTTTTTTTTTTGGTCCTTCTTTAAAATTATTGAAGGAAAACAAGAAAAACAAGGAAATCTTACAGTTCCACCTGGCTTTATCCTCTTTATTTTCACATTAGCAGAATGAAAGGCTTTTCAAAATCCAACGCTATGGTTGAAAATGGCCCCAATTGCCCTATAAAGGCTCTACTATTCATTCTGAGATTTTTTCCCTCACAGCGTAACCTCAAAAGGGCTACAATGAAACAATCTCAGATAAACTAAATGCCAGTTTAACAGTATGAGGGCTGCAAAAATTCAAGAGAAACATCTTTGTGAGACATACAGAGTAGAAGTGTTTCTAAGAATAATAAATGTGAATTCTAATTTTCCAGGTTTTGGGGAAGCTATTTTTGTTTGCTTTAGTATTTTTTCCTTTATCATTTTTCTCTTGTAGATCAGAAAATAAATAATTTGTTTCAAGACAGGCCCTGTTAAGAATAACTGTACCATTCCATCACATACATTTGTCCTGCATCTATCCCTCAGGAGAGTCAATTATCCTGTTAAACTTGTAGGTTGGCTGCCAAAGAGTTGGAGGAGGAAAGGTCTAGAAGTTCTTATAATCTGGAAGGAACACACTGGGCATTTATACATAATTAAGCTACAGTCTACTTGCAGAAAGTTGATTATATAAGTCAATAAGGAATTGCTCTACTACTATATGCAACAGAAAGGTGAATTCAGTGCCTCAATCATCATCCTTTGATACACAGAGACTCTTGTTTTGTACATGTGTTTGCTTTGAGAGAACAAAGTAGGGCTTAGGGAAGAGTGAAAATGCTTAGCTTTATTTTTGTAAAGGAGTAAAGATTATGAGCTCACATCAATTTTAGACTATCTGTCAAATACTGAGGAATTTGAAAGATGAGTGAAATCTGTAGTTTTGTTAGGCTCTTTTTACTTGCTTGAACAAAATCACGCCCTGTCTGGTTCCTTCAACTGATGGGGTGGGGTTTAATTATTATGCACCGAGGAGGTAACAAGTCTTAGCAAATAGCCTCAATAGTGGTATCAGACCTCAGGGAGCAGCATTCTGGATGTTACAGAAACTCTAAAGCACAGTAAAAAGACTGATACACCTCTGTTGTCATGGTTGAGCTTCTCCGTGTGTCTGTTGTTAGTGCTTCACGGCTTCTGTTTAGTGTCTCTTGACTTTTGATTCTTATTTATCTGTCTGTATCTTTTTATGGGATTCACATTCTCAAAAACTATTTTTAAAAAATTCTGATTGACTCAAATAGTCACTATTCACTTGTAATTAAGAAGGTAAAATTTATAAGAAATACTTGCATTGCATTTTGTGATCAAAGTGGGACCACCAAATGTTAGACAACATCATGGTAAAGGCAGGAAACTAGGGAACTGCAAGAAAATCTTCATTTCCATTCTTTATTATTATAATTATCTTCCATGATCACTGAACTTTTAAATAACAGTTACACTTCTAAAATATCTGTTTTAGGCCTTGCCACTACACACTCACTAGCAGCCCCTCATCCCCACCCCACCTGAGTGCTTTTGCCGGCAGTCCCTGATGGAGTGGCATTGTCAGCAGCCTAGGAATATATCAGCCCTTTCAGCACAACAGGTGTTTGACCACAAGGGGCCAGAAATCAAAATTGCAGGCCTGATCCCAGACCCCAAGGGTTAGAGCATACAGCCCAGGAGTACTGAGCTAAGCACTGGTGCCCTGATAGCATCCAGAAATGAATCCAAATGACTAAACCCAACTTATACCACAGTCAAACCCTCAGGGGAACCAAAAAATATAAAAGCAAAACATTCCATCCAAAGGACAGCAATGTCAATGATTAAAGGTAAATCAGCCCACACAGATGAGAAAAACCATCATAAGAATTCTCACAACACTAAAAGCCAGAGTGTCTTCTTACCTCCAAATGACTACACTTGCTCACTAGAAACTGTTCTTAACTAGATTGAAATTTCTGAACTGACAGACATAGAATTCAGAATCTGGCTGGCAAGGAAGCTCAGTGAGATTTAGGATAAGGTTGAAACCCAGTCGAAGGAAACCAGTAAAATAATCTAAGAGTTGAAAGATAACACAACCATTTTAAGAAAGAACCAAAAGGAACTTTTGAAAATGAAAAATATACTACAGGAATTTCAAAATGCAATTGGAAGCATTAATAACATAATTCATCAAGCTTAGGAAAGAATCTCAGAGCCCAAAGACCACTCATTTGAATCAATGCAGGGAGATAAAAATAAAGAAGAAAGAACTTAAAAATGGAATAAAACCTCTGAGAAATGTGGGATTATGTAAAGAGACCAAACCTGTAACTCATTGGCATTACTGACAAAGATGCAAAAGAGCAAATAAATATGGAAATAATTGGAGAAGTATTGAGAAATACTTCTCAACTACTTCTCAATATTCAATAAATATGGAAAAGCAAATATGGAAAACATATTTGAGGATATTGTCCATGTAAATTTTCCCAATCTTTGACATACAGATTCAGGAAATTCAGAGAATCCCTGTGAGATACTATACAAAATGAACAAATCCAACATAGTCATCAGATTCTCCAAGGTCAATGCAAAAGAAAATATTAAGGGCAGCTAAGCAGAAGACGCAGGTCATGTTCATAGGGAACCCCATCAGGCTAACAGTGGATCTTTCAGTAGAAAGTTTACACTCCAGAAGAGATTTGGGGCTTATGTTCAGTATACTAGAAAAGAAATTCCAACCAAGGATTTCATATCCAACCAAACTAAGCTTCATAAGCAAAGGAGAACTAAAATCCTTTTCAGACAATCAAATGCTAAGGGAATTTACTACCATGAGACCTGCCTTACAAGAAATCCTTAAGGGAGTGCTATACATGGCAACAAAAAGCTGATGCCTGCCACCACATAAAAGCACATTTAGGTACATAAGCCCATTGACACTATCAAGCAACTATACAATCAAGTCTACATAACAACTAGCTAATAACAGAATGACAGAATCAAATTCTCACATATCAATATGGACCTTGAATGTTAATGAGATAAATACCCTAATTAAAAATCACAGAGTAGGCCGGGCGCGGTGGCTCAAGCCTGTAATCCCGCACTTTGGGAGGCCGAGACGGGCGGATCATGAGGTCGGGAGATCGAGACCATCCTGGCTAACACGGTGAAACCCCGTCTCCACTAAAAAAATACAAAAAACTAGCCGGGCGAGGTGGCGGGCGCCTGTAGTCCCAGCTACTCAGGAGGCTGAGGCAGGAGAATGGCGTGAACCCGGGAGGCGGAGCTTGCAGTGAGCTGAGATCCGGCCACTGCACTCCAGCCTGGGCGACAGAGCGAGACTCCGTCTCAAAAAAAAAAAAAAAAAAAAAAAAAAAAGCACAGAGTAGAAAGTTGATTAAAAAAAAAAAGCAAGATCTCACTGTATATGGTCTTCAAGAGACCCATCTCATATGCATGACACCCATAGGCTCAAAGTGAAGGAATGGAGAAAGATCTATCAAGCAAACAGAATAAACAGCAGGGGTGGCTATTTCCATTTCAGAGAAAATAAGTTTTAATCAGCAACAATACAAAAGTACAAAGAAGGGGATTACCTAATGTAAAGGGTTCAACTCAACAAGAAAACTTAACTATCCTAAATATATATGCACCCAATATTGGAGCACCCAAATTTATAAAACAATTTCTTAGAGACCTGTGAAGAGACTTAGATAACCACACAATAATAGTTGGATACTTTAACACCCCATTGACATTATTTGACAGTTCATCAAGGCAGAAATCTAATACATGAAATTCAAGACCTAACCTTGACACTTGACCAAATGGACCTAACAAAAATCTGCAGAATACTTCATCCAACAAAAACCAGAATGTACATTATCCTTCTGCACATGGTACATACTCTGAGACTGATCACATGCTTGGTTGTAAAACAATTCTCAACACATCTAAAAACCAAAATCATACCAACCTCATTCTCAAAACACAGCATAATAAACGTAGTAATCAATACCAAGTAAAATTCCCAAAATCATACAATCACATAAAAATTAAGCAATCTACTCCTCAATGACTTTTGGGTAAAGAATGAAATCAAGGCAGAAATCAAAAAGTTTATTGAAACTAGTGAAGAAAAAAAGATACAACATATCAAAACTCTGGGATACACTTAAAGCAATGTTGAGAGGAATCTTTATAATGCTAAATGCCTACACCAAGAAATTAGAAATATCTCAAATAAACAACATAACATCATACCTAAAAGAACTAGAAAAACAAGAACAACTGCAAAGTCAGCAGAAGAAAAATAGTCAAAATCAGAGCTGAATTAAACACAATTAAGACACGAAAATCCATATGAAAGATCAAAAAAACCAAACATTGATTTTTCTAAATAATAAACAAGATTGATACACCACTTGAATGATTAATAAAGAACAAAAGACAAAAAATCCAAATAAGCATAATTGAAAATGACAAAGGTGACATTACCACTGATCCAATAGAACTACAAAAAGCCCTAGAGACTATTATAAACACTTCTAAGTACACAAACTAGAAAACCTAGAGAAAACACATAACTTCCTGGAAATATACACCTCTTAAGATTGAACTAGGAAGAAATTTAAATCCTAAACTGACCAATAATGGTTGTGAAATTGAATCACTTAAAAAAAAAAAAAAGAAAGAAAGAAAAACTACCAAATAGGAAAAGTCCCAGACCAGATGGATTCACAGTTGAACTATACCAGTTGTACAAAGAAGAAATAATCCCACTGAAATTTTCACAAACAATTGAGGAGAAGGAACTCCTCCCTAACTCATGCTATGAGGCCAGCATTATTCTGGTACCAAAACCTGGCAGAGAAACAATAAAGAAAGAAAACCTCAACGAAAAACAGGGAACCTGTATCTATGTTCCTAATGAACATAGACACAAAGATCTTCAACAAAATACTGCCAAACTGAATTCAGCAGCACATCAAAAAGCTAATTAACAATGATCAAGTAGGCTTATTTCCTAGGATGTGAGGTTGGTTGAGTTGAACATACATAAATTAATAAAGGTGATTTATTGTATAAACAGAACTAAATATCTCAATAGAGACAGAAAAGGCTTTTGATCAAATTCAACATTCACTCATATTAAAAAGCCTAGACAAACTAGGCATTGAAGAACACACCTCAGAATAATAAGAGTTATCTATGACAAACCCAAAGCCAACATCATATTGAATGGACAAAAGCTAGAAGCATTATTCTTGAGAACTGGAACAAGACAAGGATTCCCACTCTCACTACTCCTATTCAACACAGTACTAGAATTCTTATCCCCAAAAGAGCCAGTCAAGATAGAGAAAGAAAGGGCATCCAAATAGGAAAAGAAGAAGTCAAACTATGTTTCTTCATGTATGGTATGATTCTATACCTAGAGAACCCCATAGTCTCTGCCCAAAGTCTCCTATAAGTTAGAAAAACTTTAATAAAGTTTGAGGATATGAAATCAATGTACTAAGTACAAAAATTATGAGCATTTATATACACTAATAATATCCAAGCTAAGAGCCAAATCGAGAACACCATTCCGTTCACAATAGCCAAAAAAGAATAAAATACCTAGGAATATAGTTAACCCAAGAAGTGAAAGATCTCTACAATGAGAATTTATAAAACACTGCTGAAAGAAATCACAGACAACACAATCAAATGGAAAAACATTCCATACTCATGGATAGAAACAATCAATATTGTCAAAATGGCTATACTGCTCAAAGTAATTTACAGATTCAATGCTATTTCTATCCAACTACTAATGTCATTTTTCACAGAGTTAGAAAAAAACTTTTCTAAAATTCATATGGAATCAAAAAAGATCCTGAATAGCCAAAGCCAGAGGCATTACACTACCCAACTTCAAACAATATTATAAGACTACAGTAAACAAAACAGCATGGTACTGGTACCAAAAAAAAAAAAAGACACATAAATCAATGGAACAGGTTAGAGAACCCAGAAATAAAGCTATACACCTTCAACCATTTGATATTTGACAAAGTTGTCAATAATAATCAATGGGGAAAGGACTCTTTATTAAATAAATGGTTCTGCAATAACTGGCTAATCATATGCAGAAGATTAAAACTGTACCACTTCATTTCATCATATACAAAACTTAATTCAAGATGAATCCAAAATTTAAATGTAAGACCTAAAACTACAAAAATCCTAGAAGAGAAGTTTGGAAATACCATTCTCAACATCAGCCTTGGCAATAATATCATGATGAACTCTCCAAAAGCAATTGCAGCAAAAACAAAAATAGACAGTGGGATCTAATTAAACAAAAGAGCTTCTGCACAGGAAATGAAACTATCAACAGAGTAAACAGACAACCTACAGAATGGAAAAAATTACTCACGAACTATGCATGCAACAAAGGTCTAATATCCAGGATTTATCAGGAACTTAAATCAACAAGTAAAAAACAACCCCATTTAAAAATCGGCAAATAATATGAACAGACAATTCTCAGAAGAAGACATCATGTGACCAACATGCTTATGAAAAATGCTCAACACTACTAATCATCAGAAAAGTGCAAATCAAAACCACACTGAGATACCATCTCACACCAGTAAGAATGGCAATTAATAGTCAAAAAATAATAGATGTTGTCCAGGTTGGAAAGAAAAGGTAATCCTTATGCTGGTGGGAATTTAAATTATTTCAGCCACTGTGGAAAGCAGTTTGTGAGTTCTCAAAGAACTTAAAACATAACTAACCATTTGACCCAGCAATCACATAACTGGGTATATAACCAAAGGAATATAAATCATTCTACCAAAAAGAATTATAAACATGCACTCATATGTTCATTGCAGCACTATACACAATAGCAAAGACATGGAATCAACCTAGATACCTATTGGCAGTGGACTTACTAAGAACAATGTTGTACATATACACTATGGAACACTATGCAGCTATAAAAAAACAAAATCATGTCCTTTGTAGCAACATGGATGCAGCTGGAGGACATTATCCTAAGCTAATTAATACAGAAATAGAAAACTAAATACTACATGTTCTCACTGACAAGTGGAAGCTAAACATTGAGTATACATGGACAGGAAGATGAGAATAATAGACACCAGGGCCTACTTGATGAGGGGGATGGGAAGAGGATAAGGGGCTAAAAACTACTACCAGGTATTATGCTTACAACCGGGTACTATGCTCACTACCTGTATGACAAAATCATTTGTACACCAAACCCCAGTGGCAGAATTTACCCTTGTAGCAAACCTGCTTGTGTACCCCCTGAACCTAAAATAAAAGTTGAAAAGCAAAAAAATTGTTTCAGTATTGCTCGTAGGAATAAATACAGGGGGTATCATGGAAAAATGATTGCCTCCTATAGCGGTGCAGTTTGCTCCACTGAACAAAAGTGCCCAGGTGAGATAATGAATGAGGGCTGAAATCCAGCCTGAATTCTGGGCAACCACCTATGCTCCCAGCTCAGCTTCACTCTAATTTGCACAAAGGCACTAATGGACAAGCGAACACCCTGACAACAACTAGAGGAAGCAAGACAAGGAGACAAGCTCAAGAATTGAGCAGGATCCTTAAATTGCTGTTAGTAGGGATAAGAGTAACATAACAAAAACACTTAGAAATATTGAGAGGGTACCTGGATTTTAATTATATGCTTGATGTAGACTTAAGAATTTTCTAAAGATATGAAATTAAAAGTAATCCCTAGTGGCTAGCATCCGGAGAATATTTAACCCACACATTATGGAGCACTGCTATTGAATGGAACTCTCAGGCCAGCTCATAGGCTGCTTCTCTCCCCTTTGTTAAGAGTATATGGTTGCCATTGGGTCAAGTATTTATTTACAGCTCAACAAGACCTAGAAATAAGCTGAGACCAACCATTCTAATAGGTACTCTTCAACAGGTTCTCCCATTCAGGTGCAGATGTTTAACTATTCTTGTCAATAGATTCCATAAAGTCCAAATATATTTTATTAACATTTGAAATAATTTGAAATAATTCTTAATTTTTAAATTCATAGTAACAATGAAAACATTTGTTTAAAAAATTGAGCCCACATTGTGAACAGGAATTATAACTATGGTTACCTTAGAGATGCAGCCCCTTTACAAATGTAAGTTGGTTATATAATAGAAACATTCTATTAAGGAGGAAGTAATTATTTTTAAATGATAAGATATATCAATTTATTACAACTTAAAATATAATAACATAACTCCACTGGCTAATCATTCATGTTAGGTGAAAGCCTTTTCTGGGAATTAGTTCACTGTTGGAAGCCTCAGACTACTCATCTTGTATAAAACCACACCAACAATGAATGTCTTACACTTTCCAATTTCTTTCCGTGTTAATATGAAATGAAAACTTAAAGACACTTGCAATGTAATTTGAATGCAGAGTCGTTTTATTAATGATTTCTTTCCATTTCTATAGTTATCTTGCCCAAATTTATTTTTGGCAGCTCAATTTTATTAGTCTTCTCAACACATTCTACTGATATTCATAACAACTACAATTCTTTATTCACACTTACATTTCATCACATAAAGTGATTTTTTTTTTTTTTTTGAAACAGAGTTTTGCTCTTTCACCCAGGCTAGAGTGCAGTGGTGCGATCTCAGCTCACTGCAACCTCCACCTTCCGGTTTCAAGTGGTTCTCTTGCCTCAGCCTCTCGAGTAACTGGGATTACAGGTGTGCGCCACCACATCTGGCTAATTTCTGTATTTTTAGTAGAGACGGGGATTCAACATGTGGGCTAGACTGATCTCGAACTCCTGACCTTGTGATCGCCCGCCTCGGCTTCCCAAAGTGCTGGGATTACAGGCATGAGCCACCGCATCAGGGCCCTAAAGTAATTCTTTTTAAAGCATGATTTGTATAAACAGATTTGATAAACACAAGGAATCTTGATAAGCTTGGAGCTCAACTGATGGGAGTAGAAGAGCCCAACTTACCACACAATATTGTATTTGCTGCAATTGATTAACAGTCTGTGGGCATCACCATTAGGTGTCAGAGATGGAATATAGAGCATTTGTTCATCTGAAATGATTCAAGGAAAGTTCTTTTATATAACATATTATAAATCATATTTGGTAGAATTCTGACAGAAACTACCAGTTGCCTCAGTCCATCACCTGATGAAAATATAGACTTGGAAAAAAGAATGGCCTCTGTTCTTGTCTGTTCTTGATTTTTCATTTCTATATTTTGTTCAAATTCTCCTGATTGTTCTATATTGTTCTACATTGTTTTTATCCAACATAAACCTCTGTCACTGTCACTTTCTTGTGTAAGGGTCTCAGTCTCCACCTGCTACTGATTTATTTGCTCAGATTATGCTTTAGGAAGAATATCTATATCACAAAATTGTTAAGGAGGTTTTCTTTTCCAGCAGTTCTGGAGTTTTAGTCAGCTGGTTAAGGATTTCTCTCTCTCTCTCTCTTTCTCTCTCTCTCTCTCTCACACACACACACACACACACACACACACACACACACACACAGCGAGAGAGAAAGAGAGCAAGTGCAAATCTCTAATTAGAAGACCTGGTCCCCTTTCCATGCAGTATATTCTGGTTACAATAAAGGGAAGGATATATTTTCATATTCTGACTAGGAACATGAATACAACTGTATTTCTTGGAGGCCAACGTCAAACTTGTCTTTGCTCCATAATCAAGAAGGTTTCTGGATAGTTTCAAATTCATCATATTTGAGCTACAATATTATTACAGAAAGGAAAACATCTCTTTTTTCTCATTTCCTCATTTATTCTTCATGTTTTTCAAGTGCGCATTCCAATATGACTTTCTACTTAGCTTACTTTTCCATTCCATCATTCATTCTGCTCCTGCCATTCTGCTCTCTTGACATTCAGAAAATAAAATTATTGTTTCCCTCTCTATTCTTAAGGAAGGAAAAATATTACTTTCTTTAAATTCTCAAGTTTCTGGGAGAAAAATCTGAGTTTACTTATTTAGTTGCTCAATTAATACTTTAAAATCTACCACTTATGCAAACTACATAAACAATTATTTTCTATAAAACCTGTCCCTTAGAGCAGAGAATCTTGCAGCATGCAAGGTACATATGCTATTTGCCATCAGCATGTAACTTACCTATCTTCACTCCACCTACTATTTATGCTATTAATAGAAATGGCATTTCCTCTATTTTGTGGGCCTCATAATTAATGATCAGCATAGGAAATATAGAAAATAAAGATAAGCAAAGTAAAATAAATATTTCAAAGAATGCAGATGAGTTGTTTGTAGGATACCTAACTTTGGGACTGTCCAAATGCTTTCTAATAGCTCGATTCAGTTTTTGCATTGTTGCCAGGAATATTACAAAATTGATGGTGTCTTTCTGAGAGTAGCATACCCAGAGGCATGTGACATCAGTTTATTTGTCATGACATGTTAATTTGCCAAGAAGCAGGCTCCGATAGAAAGACTAGTATGAAGGATTTATCAAGAATTGCTCTTGAGATTACCAGCTGGGAAAAGACAGAAAGGAAAATGGATTTTGTACAGAGAAAGTGGGCTGTGTTACAGTCTCAAAAAAAACATTGGCTGATCCCCCAGGCAGGAATAAGACTACAATGGCCCTTTAGAATTATCTAGCATTGAGTTAAGTGTTCTAGGCCTTTAGGCACCTATTTCATCCAATTGTTGGATGGGGTCCACACTGGAAAGAGGGTATGCTCTTGAGTGAAATGACCTCTTCAATCAAGGCAATTCCAAAGAGAGCTCACAGCTGCGGGCTGTCTGACTAAAAGACCCTCACTGTGAGAATACGTTTTTTAGTCCTGAAAGAGGACTTAGGTGGCACTTCACAGTGTCTACTACATCTCATTAGTGGTAATGTTAACTTTGGTCACCTTTCTGTCATATTTCTACACTGTAAAGGTACCTTATTTCCTTTTGTAATTAATAAGCAATAATATAAGGGAAATGTTGACATTATGTGATTATCCTGTTCCCCAACCAATTTTACCAGATGATTTTATTAACCATTGAGAATTTCGACCTCAATCAATTACAACTGCAATTGTTGACAAACGGTTATTTTTCGACTTGATCATTCTTTTTATATTTACTAATTAGCATTTCCCTAAAAAGAGTGTTGCTTTCCTTGATAGTTTATTAATTTATTCGTTTTTATTAGCAATGTAGACTCATAAATTATATTTTTAATTTAATGAGATTAAGCCAACAATTTTTTTTTATCTTTATGTTTAAATTATGCCATGTTTGATCAATGGGGTCTTCATTAGGGTTTCTGTCCTTTTTGACATAAATTCTATCCACTTTTGGGCACTTCCTTAATTCTGGTTCTTGATCTTACTTCAAGGTGTTTTAGGCTCCTCTTGCATTTTCTTTGCTTGGCCCTGGATTTAACCATTTTTCCAAGGTGACATTCTTTTAGTGTGGAATGGAATAAAACTTACAAACATTTTTGGTTTATGATAGAAATGTTTCTGGTAGCTAATATATAAATGATTTACAAAGCCTAGTATTTGTTATTCAATAATTTTACCAGTAATTTTCTTATTTTAACATTGGGATAAAAATAAATTTTTCATGAGATTATTGAGAGAACCTACGTAAAATTTTAGGACAATGTATGGCATGTAGTAAGCATTCAATATATAATTGTCATCTTTGTCTATTCCCAGTGCCTGGTATATAGTAATTATTTAATAAATGTCTTATCTTGTTGAATATAATTGCCATATAAATAAGTAAATCTGTAAGCAATTAAAAATTACATACAAATCACCACACTTAAGGGTTTATGGTTTTTTTTGTTTTTTTTTTTTTAACCATTCTAATTTTACTAATGTATGTGGCTGCATGTTGTTATTCCATTTAACCTAAAACATTAACTTTAAACAAAAACTATTTTGGATAAACATCACTAGACATTTTTAAGTATTTACAAAATCAGTAAACTTTATTAGCATTTGCATAAATACTGATCTGTGTATATTGCACACATACTTTTATGAAAAATGAGGAAATGTTATTCTAAATTCTCAAAGAAATTTGAGGAAGCAATTTATTTTTAATAAACATCTGAATTTAAAAACATAATTAAAATTTCTAAAACAATTTTAGTACTTTAAGAAGAACTCTAGGCCTAAACTAACAGTTACCTCTAATAAATGAAGTATATTCAAAATAGATTTTATTACTGTATTCTCCTTTTTTACATTATTATATTTGTATCTAATTAGCAAAGTCATTATATTGGTAATCTTGGTTTATTTTAATCCACATGACTATGACTTCTGAAATTGAAAAATCACATCCACAACAAGTTAATGTTCTTTAATCACTCCAGATGAAATTAAGTAATTAACAAATTTAACATTTTCTAAGCCAACTAAAGACATTAAAATGGGATTTTTAAAATGCATATGCTGTTTTTATTTGTGTTTTAAAACTCTAACAAATTTGAAATTTTCACAATTATACAATTGGAAAAGAGTTATAGGGTTCATAACAACTGATGCAACTGATGCAGGTCCTTGCCCTGCTTGTAAAACATCTCAAGAAACAATGAAACATGTCTACAGCTAAAAAGACTATATTTAAAGAGCATTAAACATCTACCAGTTATAATAATGAACTATTTTTAGAGACTTTTACTTATTTTCTACTCTAAGTAAAATACTTTTATCTCCCAGCATTCCCAGGAGATAACACATGCTGATTTCAAAAGAATTTAAACTAGACAGGGCATAACTGGAAAGAACCCATAAAATTATAATTAAGTCCCCTATTTATCCAAGTGTATGATTATATTTGAATATCTATTCAACTGAGCATTATTCAGTTATGATTATATCAAAAATTAGAATAAGATAAAATATGTCTAATTTTGCATTTCTCCATATCTTAAACATTTGCATTATATCATGCTTATTTATATCATGCATAATTTTCACATTTTACACCATGTTCCACTATATATTATACAGTATTGTATCTTTAATGATTTAGAAAGTATTCAGTGAGATGTATTAAAGTAACATTGGTGTAGGTTTGAAGAGATTTTGGATTTTGGTTGCACCTCTGCTATTAACATTTATTACGACTTTGAATGTGTCACGTATGTGTTTTAGACCTTATTTTCCTTATTAATAAAATGAAAACATTTACAATGAGGGTCAAATATGATATATAACAGGAAAGCGTTTTGAAGAGTGTAAGTGTACATAAGTTTTAGACATTTCGGAATGACTTAACTTGTAGAATAATATTTATAGAAAAAATGCTCTGGTGCATTGAGATTTCTTTTGACATTAACTCTGGGTAAAGGGAGAATGTTATACTAAGAAGTTGCTCATCACAAGATGGGACTACACAAAGTATTAATAAATGAGTCCAAGCATTCTAGGCTTATCTTTACTCCTTGTCTTATTCATCTTGCCTATGTTGATAATCTAATTATTTATCAAGTTACTTTGACTGAGCTTTATGGTTCCTATCATGTGTTAATCCTGTGTTGAGTGTCATGAATACAAAGAAAGATAAGGCAATGACTCTGAACTCAAGGAACTTATTACCTAGTAAGGAAGACAGGAAACCAACACAAACTGCATCATGAATATGATGAATGGTATCAGTTAGAGTTCAGATCTGATCATGTGCAATAGAAAATCCAGAAAATAGTGGTTTAACAAAATAACTTAATTTTATTTTAACATTATAGAGGAAGTTAATCTAGGGCTACTGCAGCAACTAAACTATATCAAGACCAAGGTCTACGTGATTGTTTTTAGTCTTTCGTGGTTGGTGGCAATATGGTGGCCACAGTTCCTGCTATCGTATCCACATTTTAGGGAGAAAGTAGAGAAAAATGCAAAAAACAAACAAACAAACAAAAAATAGAGCATGTGGTATCTGAATATATCTCCCTTTTAAGAAGTTTCTTAGAAACCTCACACAACTGTACTCTTAACTCATTGGACAAATTTATTACCTTTGCCATGATTATCACTTCCCATGCTTGAGAGGCAGAGAAATCATGTTGCTGCCACAAACAAAACTAGAATTCTCTTGTAAATGAATATATATATATGCACATACATATATCTTCCTATATGAACATTGCATGGGCTATTTGAAATGGTTACCATGGAATAATAAAGAAAAAGCATCCAAATCAAACTTGATTGTGTAGTGTTAATATGGCTCTTCATTCCTCTCCAAAAATACCTCTCAAAACCTACTGCCCCACCCAATCTCCCTCAGACCTGTAAATTACACTACCATCCCACTATTTCTATTCCATCACTAAAACCAGAAATCTTGGAGTCATTGCCAGTTTTCCCGGTCTTTCTCCTAAAAGACATTTTATTCCATCTTCAAATATTCTCAGTGTGTCGATATCTCCATTCCTCAGCCATCATTTACACCCTAGATCTCAGTACTTTTCATTTAACTGTCGCAGAAGCCTCCTAACTTGTCTTCTCACTTTCACTCTTTATCTTGTCCATTCCATCCTCTGCTCACATGGTAACAAGAATTGTGTTTTCTTAAAATGTAATTAAAACCGCATAACTCTTTTATTTAAAATTCTTCAAAGATTTCCCATTGCTCTTACAACAAAATGCAAATTTATCCAAAAATAGTAGGCCTAGACTAGAGGGCTATAAACCCCAAATACCGACCCTAGCTCTAGCTTCAATACTACAGAGAAAATGCCAAAATAAATCCAACTGCCAAAGAGACCAATTTTACCATTTAACAACTGTGAGCCCAAGAATAATTCCCCTCACCTGCCTGAGCTTCCTTATGTGTAATAAGAAAATTGACTTGATTAACACTAATAGTTCTAAAATCCTATGAAGAGCAAAGGCAGTCTGGGTCTGCTATTAAAAAGTTTTTAGTACTTTTAGCTGTGCACCTTTCTGTTCTTTCACAAGGTAACTGTTAATGACAAAAGGCCATCAGTTTTTTCAAAGTTCCATCTGTACATAATTCTGTCTGACACAGTTTTTCATCAGGATAGACAGATGGTAGATGAGCTCCAAAAACATACTGTAGCATCATTAGTGTAACTCAATCCCAAATGCAATACTGGATCTTCTTGTGTTCAGATACCCTTAATTATGCTCATTCCAAGCATATGGTTGCCAAACAAATCAGTAAAATTTTATTATGTTCTTAAATGCAAACTGTATTTTCTTGAGAAAGCTTATTCATTATTACTACTCAGAAAACAAGTTAAATACTAACTAGCTAAATTAGCATAGAAATAGAATTTAGTAAACTGAAATTTCATGTCCCCTAGGAAGAAATTAGAACATATTTCAGAATCACCAATTAGCTCAAAAAGTTCATGAAAATTAGCAAGTAAAATAGTATGTCTACTTTATGTATTCCTCTAACAAGTATTTACTTGGTATTTGTATACTTGATACAGAAAACAAAAATATTCATATAACTTTATGCCTTATATTTTCAATATACTTTTACATCGAAAGTGCTATTTACAATCTGTGTAAAACATTATACACATTGTTTCTAATAAAATTCATATGCATAAAATCCCTCAGTCTCTAAGAATAGCATGTACTCTGATTCGACAACTCTCGTTGACTCTTTCCTTACTTATACTTCTTGTTATCTTCTGATAAAACAATTCCTTGTCTCCAAAATCCTTGCCCTCTCTTAAGCTTCTATTTGCCATCATTGGAGATATAATCAGTGAATCCAACTGTTCTTAACAAACATTTATATCAAATCCTGTCACTGCTCCAAAGGAGCCATTACAATGAATAATTTTATGGGTAGTTTGGGCCCAAAGAATCCTAAAAGACCCATTACAGTCTATTGTTTCAAACAGGCTTGCAAAATAGAGGCCCTCAATTTGACTTTCAAATACAGAGTGAAATCACTCCCCAGGATCAATAGTGTGCATGTTAAGAGTCTCTCAATACACAAAGATATGAGTCATTTTATTCTGGTTCATCAATGACTTATCTTGTTCAAAAGTGCCTTAAGCAGAGCCAGGAACAGTCCTTAATTGACTGATACAGCCACTTTTTCTCCACCCTTTAAAAAGGCAACCCTTTTTAAAAAATTCAGTCATTTGTCAAAACTGCTTAATTTGTGGCACCTCAAAGATGCTCTTTGCTTATCTTCCATGGAGTTTGTCTTATCTACTACGTCTGAAATTACTTTAATTTTATAGTACAATAAAAGTAGTCCATTGCTACAGAAAGTCACATATTCTCTTATGAGTAACCTCAATGATACACCTCACTTTATCAAATTAACAAAATTGATGTCTTGGGAATCTTTAGGAGATTATATAAAATAATATGATAATTTAATGAGGGGAAGACAGAGGGTACTTACTGGTAAGGACAATTCTAAGAAAAGCATCTCTTCCATCCTTTCCTCCTTTTATAACAACTAGGTGGCATGGAAGAGATTGAGCCCACTCCAGCTCTAAAGTTGGACTCTGATGGATTGAAGCCATTTGGGTCATTTTTAGATTTAGGTGAGATCACATACCTACGGCCTAAGCTAATCAGAACATGGTATTCCATTGATTTAGTGAACGGTTCAGGAGTGGACATGTAACCAAATTATTCTACTCATAAAAAGACTCAAGATTTTTTATTTCACAGTTAAGAAAAGAAAATACCTATCTTACTCGAGGTGTAAATGAAAATAACTAGAGGCTGTGGATGCTATAGCTGGCAGCCTTCTTTCAATCATGAAATGAGCCACCCTGAGGATGAGATGAATACATGGAGGAAGTCATCACTGAGAGCCACAGGGACATGGGTCTTCCACCTCAATGACACCATTCAAGTCATTAATGTTTATTAATGTTTGGATCAAACCAACCATAAAGCCCACATTCCCACAGGATTTTTTAGTAATGTAGGTCGATAAATATCTTATTGCTTGAGCCAGGTGTTAGAACCCTAAATTTTTAATAAGGACTAATCAACGGGCCTTCTAGAGAGGTTTAACAAAGGGACAGGAAGTAGACAGAATATGGGAATGATGAATCAGAGCAAATGAAGCTTTGTTAATATGGCAATTTTTCCTAAGACCTCTACAAGGTTATATCTAAAACTGTGAATAGTTCTCAAAAGTGTATAAAGTGTTTAGATGATAAAACTCAATTGTATGAACATCAAAAATTAACTTTATAAAGTAATACACTTTAATTTTTATTTTGAGCCTCTATTCTGCCTAATGGCAGGAAATTTAATTCCAAATAAACTTAACCATTTTAAGTGTCTACTGAGTCAATTCAAGTTTTTTCTTTCCCTTTCTTCTAGAGAGGCATCAAAGCACTAGATAATTTATGTAACACCATGGCATTGATGGGTATTGAAACGATCACCATCATTTGCCCACAACGACAGCCATGGATGAACATCATTCTGTCTGTCCCTCACAGTGGTCATACCTCCCACTGGCACACAGTGGTCACAGTATTCTGTTCTCTATACTTTGCTCATGAGAATCATTTGGATTAGTTCACCCTTTCACAGCTAGTGCAGGAAATTCTGTTTGATTTTGTGCGCTCCACTAAAGAAATGAGAACATATGTTCTCTATTCTCAGATGCCCCAAATTGCCTAGATATTTTTACAACTTGAAATGGGGAGTAGAGAGTTTTCCTGGAGACTTACTCCAACACCACACTCTCACATTTCTGTTAACTTTCCTCTCTTTACCAGCCGAAAGGTTTTATTTATGGTAGATGAAGTAGACTTACTAATAGTTCTCCAAAGATGTCCACATCGTAGTCTCTGTAACCTCTGAATATGTTGCCTTACACAGCAGAAGGAATTTTGCAAATGTGATTAAATTAAAGATTTTAAGACAGGAAAATTATCTCAGATTACTAGGTGGGCCAATGTCACCACAAGACTTTTTTTTTTTTTTTCAACTTTTATTTTAGATTCTGGGGGTACTTGTGCAGGTTTGTTATTTCAGTATATTGTGTGATGCTGAGGCTTGGCTTACAGCTGAGCTCATCACTGAGGTAGTGAACATAGTACTCAACAGTTAGTTTCAACACTGGCTCCTCCTCCTTCCTTCTTTCCTCTTGTAGTCCCCAGTGTCTATGTTTGCAATCCTTATGTCCGTATGTACCCAATGCTTAGTACTCACTTATAAATGAGAACATGTGGTACTTAATTTTCTGTCTCTGTGTTATTTCACTTACAATAATGGCCTTCAGCTGCATCTATGCTGCTGCAAAGGAAAGTATGTTATCCTTTTAAAGGATAAAATCAACGGTGCTCATGGAATCAGTAGCAAATACCTTGATTCCATGTATTTGCTATCAGGAATATTGCTGCAATAAACCTACAGGTGCATATGTCTTTTTAGTAGAATGATTTCTTTTTCCTCGGGTATATACACAGTAATAGGATTACTGGGTTGAATGATAGCTCCCTTTTCAGCCCTTTAAAAAATCTCCAAACTGCTTTCCACAGTGGCTGAACTATTTACATTCCCATGAGCAGTGTATAGGCATTCCTTTTTCTCTGCAGCCTCACCAACATCTGTTATTTTTTGACTTTTTAATAGCCATTCTGACTAGTGCACGATCTTACCTTACTGTGGTTTCTATTTGGTTTTTCTGATGATTAGCAATGATGAGCATTTTCTCATATGTTTGTTGGCTGCTTGTAGGTATTGTTTTGAGAAGTGTTTGTTCATGTCCTTTGCCCACTTTTTAACCAGATCATTTGGTTCTTGCTTGTTGATTTCTTTGAGTTCACTGTAGATCTGGATACTAGGAATTTGTCAGATGCATAGTTTTGAATATTTTCTCCCAATCTGTAGGTTGTCTCTTTACTATGTTGATCATTTCTTTTGCTATGTAGAATCTCTCTAGTTTAAGTAGTTCCCACTTGTCAATTTTTGTTTTCGTTGCAATTGCTTTTAAGAACATAGCCATCAATTCTTTGTCAAAGTTGATGTCAAGAAGGGCATTTTCTAGGTTTTCTTCTTCGACTTTTATAATTTTGGGTCTTAAATTTAAGTCTTTAGTTCATCTTTAGTTAACTTTTAATATAGCGATAGGTAAGGATACAATTTGATTCTTCTGTATATGGATAACCAGTTATCCCAGCACCATTTGCTGAATAGGGATAACTTTGCTCTTGCTTATTTTTTGTTGATTTTCTCAAAGATCAGATGATTGTAGGTGTGTTGTTTTAGTTCTGCATTCTCTATTCTGTTCCATTGCTCTACAAGTCTGTTTTTACATGAGTACCATACTCTTTTGGTTACTATAGACTTGTAATACACTTTGAAGTAAAGTAATGTGATGCCTCAGGCTTTCTCCTTTTTGCTTAGGACAGCTTTGGCTATTTTAGCTTTTCTTTTCATTCTATATGAGGTTTAGAATAGTCTTTTCTAATTCTGTGAGAAATGGCATAAGTAATTTGATAGGACTAGTATTGAATCTGTAGATTGCTTTTGATAGTATGACTATCTTAACAATATTGATTATTACTATCCAAAAACACGGAATGCTTTTCCAATGTGTTGTGTTTTCTGTGATTTCTTTTAGCAGTGTTTGGTAGTTCTCTTTGTAGAGATCTTTTACCTCCTTGGTTAGATGCGTTACTAGGTATTTTTCATGTGTGGCTATTGTAAATGAAATTGCATTCTTGATTGGGCTCTCAGCTTGAACAATATTTGTGTATACAAATGCTACTGATTTTGTACATTGATCATCCTGAAACTTTACTGAAGTCATTTATCAGTTTCAGGAGATTTTTTGGTGATGTCTTTAGTGTTGCCTAGCTGTAAGATCAAATTATTTGCAAAGAGAAGTAGCTTGGTTTTTTCTTTTGTTATTTGGATGCCTTTTATTTCTCTCTCTTGCCTGATTGCTTTGGCTAGGATTTCCAGTACTATGCTGAATAGGAGTACTGAGAGTGGGCAGTCTTGTTCCAGTTCTCAAGGGAAATACTTGCAGCTTTTTCTCTTTCAGTATAATGTTGTCTGTGGGTTTGTAATGATGGCTTTTATTATTTTGAGTTATGTTCTTCCAACACCTAGTTTCTTGAGCGTTTTTTTAATCATGAAAGGACATTGGATTTTATCTAAAGTTTTTCTACCATCTATTGAGATGATCACATGGTTTCTGGTTTTAATCCTATTTTTGTGGTGAATCACATTTATTGATTTGTGTATGCTGAAGCAACCTGCATCCTAGGAATAAAGCCAACTTGATCATGGTGAATTAACATTTTTATGTGCTTCTGGATTCAGTTTGCTAGTACGTTATTCAGGAATTTTGCATCTATGTTTATCAGGTTTATTGGCCTGTAGTTTTCTTTTTTAAAAAAAAAGACAAACAAAATTGATAAATATTTAGCTACATTAAGGAAAAAGAAAAAGTGTCTAATAAAATCATAATTGAAAGAGAAAAAATAGAATTAACATATGATCTAGCAATCCTAGTTGTTTACTCAAAGGATTTGAAATCAGTTTATTAAAGAAATCTCTGCATTCTCATATTCATTGCAGCACTATTCACAATAGCAAAGTTAAGGAATCAACCTGAGTCAGTCCATTAATGAATGAATTAAAAAAAAAAATGCCAGTCCTAGCAAATTCACCCTTGTGGTAGAGGTTTCACAGCTTGTCAGGATTTAATCTGCATCACAGGATTGCCTCCATTTTGAGAAAAGGGGCAATTATGATAGCAACTAAATCACTTTTTAAAATATCTCATATTACTGCCATATGAAGAACATTTAAGTGTGGCAGGCCATAGATAATTCTTTCAAGTTTGTACCTTCTAATTGAGTTACTTAACACTTTTTGTCTCTAATCTTCCAGCTACCAAGGTGTCTTTCATTTATTACCTATGCATTAAATTCTTTACAATGTGCACATATCAGTTCATTGGGGCTACTGTAAAAAAATACCATACTCTGGATGGTTTATAAACAACAAAAAACTATTTCTCACAGTTCTGGAGAGTAGAGGAATGTGACTTATGAGCCTAGAACCTGCGAGGACTTGCATCTTCTCCTCTTACCCTCTTAGAATTCCAGGATCAAAGCACCAGCAGAATTTGGTGTCTGGAGAGGACCTGCTTCCTCATAGGCAGTTCCTTCTCACTGTGTCCTCATGAGGTAGAATAGGTGGGCAGCTCCCTCTGGTTCCTTTTATAAGAGCACTAATTCCATTCATAAGAGCTATGTCTGTATGGCCTAATCACCTCCAAAAGGTCCTACCTCCCCATTACCTGGGGGAGGGGGATGAAGATTTTAACATATTAATTTGGGGTGGGCATTCAGATCATAGCAGCACACATGGAGGAAGGAAGGTACCGGGCCACTCAGCATTCTGCATCCACCCTTATAATTGTACTTCAGCAAGGAAGCATTCATTCAGTAAGACAAAGGCAAATGGTGACTTGTTTTGTCTCCTTTCTGCCAATTCCTTTTCTAGAAATTCTACCTTAAAGTCTTTTAAAATTTAAAAGTAAAAGTTATCCTCATCCTAACATAGCTGAAGTTGGTCATCTACTTCTAGCTCTCTTAGCTCTCCTCTTCACACAGTTCCTCCCTGAAAGATGCCATTCACATTTATTCCTTCACAGTTCAGCCTCCCAAGCATTTCTATGTGGGTACCTCTGTGAGCCATATGTCTCTAGTTTCTGTTCTCCAAGTTCCAATTCTACACATCCTACTCCCTACTCTACCTTTCAGTGTTGCTGAGTTAATGTTATCCAAAATATATTATTTCCAAACCTTCACCACCATCTCCTCTACCTCCCAAACAGCTATTGTTTTCAGGTAAAGTCTAGACTGGCACCATTTAATACAAATACAATGAGAGCCACATGTGTAATTTTAAATTACTTAGTAGCCACGTTAA
This sequence comes from Theropithecus gelada, assembly GCF_003255815.1. NCBI lineage: Eukaryota > Metazoa > Chordata > Mammalia > Primates > Cercopithecidae > Theropithecus > Theropithecus gelada. Next base: position 93,182,309 of record NC_037673.1, on the reverse strand, counting down.
AGAAACAAGAGAAACAAGGGAAATTCATCTTAATAAAATATATGAAATAATATGTAGTTAATGCATTTTATTTAACTGCATCCCAATATTATTTGTAACATGTCATTCATACAAAAAAAAAGATATTTTACATTTTTTCACATTAAGTCTTCAAAATATGGTCTGTATTTACACTCTCAGCATATCTTAATGTTACTAGTAGCAATCATATTGGAGAGTACAGGTTTACACTCATTCATCTGTAATTCAAGACTATCCTTACTCATATTCCAGCTTCTTTCCTGCCTTAGCTCCTGCTACTCCTCCTCAAGCACTCAACACTGCACTCAGAGCAGACTCTTCCTTCTACACTTCCTGTACTTCCATACATTTGTATTTGTTGGCACTATTCCCTCTACACAGAATTCCTCTTTTCTGCCCCTCTTACTAGCCCACATTTCATGGTCTCTGAACACTTGTAAAAAACATAGTTCTTTTTAACTAACCTAGAATGACTCACACTCCTATAAGGCCATATTTTTTCAAGGTTGTATTTTCCTGTCTTTCCCTCATGCTGTCAGTCTTACGTTTGTTACCTCATGCTGTCCCTTCTACTTTGATAATTGAAAGTTATTATTAACATGATGCTTAGCTTTCCAAAAGTAAGAGGTCAAACTGGGCCTGCCAGTGTTTTAGTGGCTAAGAAAATAGAAGATTGGTAGCTGCCACAAGACAATACTAAAACATAATCAAGGATCATATCACCTATACCAAACTTCTTAAAATATTCTTCTAAAGTCTCTGAGAAGAATTAAAGATTTATTTCAAAAGCAATTTTTTTCCAAAGACATAAGAAAGCATGCCTGATTGTCTATTAACTAATTGAACCTTAACTCCTTGCTTGAAGAAAAAAGAAGGTATTTTGAAACGTTAAGTTTCACATAAAAAAAAAATGGAGATGACATCAGCAATGTGACAGAATAGAAAGCTCCTGACTTTACACCCACAGATTCACAAAAAAAAGCATCTATTTACAGATAAATTCCCTCTAAGAGAAAGTCAGAGACTAGTTGAGAGACTGCTACCTACAAGGCAAGTGAGAAAACATCCACATCAAATGGTTAGGAATATCTAAGGCACACGCAGGCATGGACCCTGTCCTTGGCACGGCATCATACAATTGAGAAAGGAATTCCCAACACCCAGGTTCTCTCTGTGAAGAAGAGGGCTTGGGCCTAATAGATAGTTCCCTAACTCTAAGGTTCCTAACTGTAAGGTTCCTCATAGTTTGGCTGTTACTTCACCAAATATGGAAACAGAGGGGATTAGGCATATGTAAGACTCTTTAGACCATAGGGAAAAAAAAAGTGGTAATCTGATGCAAGTGACTAAGTGCTTTAAGGAGCTTCATCTCCTGGTTTCAGTGCAAAGGAGGGGCCTTTCCAGGAGCGGTTTATAATATGTTCTTCCATGGCTACTTGGTAGCCTGGTTTCCTGCTAACTTGTGCCAGGCAGTTAAAGGGGAAGACAAATGTTAACCCAGCCATCACCCTGAGAAGCAGGTCAGCCCTCCTGGAGCATGCTCTCATGACTCACCCAGGGGATAATGCCAAGTCCATTAAACTTCTGGAAGGCATTTGTCTTCACGTCAAGCACTCCGACTTTTCCTGCTTCCACTCAAAGGACTGCATCCTAAACCTCACAGCTCTAGGAGCAGCGGGGACAAAGTATATGCAAGTCTTTCTAGACTGCAGAATAAAGTACAAGGTTTTTTTGTTTTTTGTTTTGTTTTGTTTTGTTTTGTTTTGAGACAGAGTCTTGCTCTGTCACCCAGGCTGAAGTACAGTGGTGGTTCTATCTCAGCTCACTGCAACCTCCGCCTCCTAGGTTCAAGTGATTCTTCTGTCTCAGCCTCCTGAGTAGCTGGGACTACAGGTGTGTGCAACCATGCCCAGCTAATTTTTATATTTGTAGTAGAGACAAAGTTTCACCATATTGGCCAGGCTGGTCTCAAACTCTTGACCTCGTGATCTGTGCTCCTCAGCCTCCCAAAGTGCTGGGATTATAGGCATGAGTTAACATGCCCAGCCTAAGTACAAGTTTTATATGGGCATGCAACCACTTCCAGGGGCTTCAACTCCTAGAGGCAGTCCAGAGAAGGGGCTTCAAAAAAAAAAAATGCAGCTCTCTGTTTTTCCCTGGAAGAAATGTATGCCACATATTGAGTGTCCAACATTTACAGCTACCTCTTCAAGGACTCAATCCTAAACCACTTGGTTCTGGGAGCAGAAAGGACAAGGCACATGAAAGCTTCCATAGATCACAAAACAAAGAGGTGGTCTTCAAGGAGCAAAAATATTTTCAGTAACTTAGTCCAGAAAGCATGAAGAGGCGTCATGCAGCTCCCATTTTCTCTCCAAAAGAAGCTTACAGCACACACTTCCAGTGGCTACTTGACAGCTTGGCTTCTAACAAACTTACATCAGGAAGTTAGTTGTGAGGACAAACAATAACACTTCAGCAGCAAGAGCAGGGCACTTCATGAGCCTTTTCTCCAGCTAACCCTAGTGATAAATGCAAGCCTACCCATTTTTTCCTGGAAGGAGTTTGGTCATGCACTGAGTGCCACTTCTATTGCTCCCACCCAAGGGACTGCTTCCTTAACAAAGTAGCTCTGGGAGTCAATGGGGTTTTGCATTTCTGAGTGACCTAGACCACAAAAAACAAAGAGATAGATGCATAATGAGCCTCTTTCCAGCAACTATCTCCCCAGGACCAGAAATTGCAGCCTGAATATATGTATAGTATATCTACTGAATGTATGTACAGGAGAGAGTGGAAAGTATACCCATGCTCAGCTTCACAGTGAGGAGAGAAGAAACAAAAACATACAGCCAACACTTCTACTTTTTGAGCTATATCTAGAGTGTCTATCTCCTACATTTTCAGTCTAAGGGTACTGACAGGATGTGACACATCCTAAGCTTTAGGGGCTGCCAAAAACAAATAAGCAACTCTGGACAAACCCAATGTAAAAAGCAGCTTAAAATTATTGGTCGGATAAGAGTGGTGAGATCCTTCTCTACATAAGGCCAATCTGACAAGTCTGGGAGAGGTAGTTGTCGTATCTACTGCACAGAAAACAATACAGAGAGACAAGAACAATAAAGAAAGAAGAAAATATATTCAAAACAAAAGAACAAGTTCAATCTACAAAATCAGACCTATGTGAAGTGGAGATATGTGATTTTCACAATAGGGAATTCAACATAATCATAAAGATGCTCACCAAGGTTAAGAGAGTAATGTAAAAACAAAGTGAGAACTTCAACAAGGGATAGAAGGTATTAAAAAGTACCAAACATACATCATAGATCTGAAGAATACGATAGCTGAACTGAAAAATTCAATAGAGGTATTCAAGAGTAGGTGGCTAGATCAAGCAGAAGAAAGAACGAGTGAACTGAAAGGCAGCTCACAGGATGTCACCCAATCTGAAGAGCAAAAAGAAAACAGATTGAAAAAGAGTGAAGATAGCTTAAGAAACATAAAATGTCATCAACAGGAACAACTCATGCAATACTAATGTGCCAGAAGAAGAGAGAACAAAAAGGAGCAGAAACCATATTCAAAGAAATAATGACAGAATACTTCTCAAGTCTGGGGAAGAAAATAGAAAGCCAAATGTAGGAAGTTCAAAGTACCTCAAATAAGATAAATTCAAAAATACACCAAGACACATCATCAAATTATGAAAAGGTAAAGTCAAAGAGAGAGTGTTGAACTCCATAAAACTATCAATGGATCTCAGCAGAAACATGACAGGGCAGAAGGGTATAGGATGATATATTCAAAATCTTAAAAGGAAACAAAAAGACCTGCCAACCAAGAACACTATACCTAACAGTCCTCTCTTTTACAAAGGGGTGGTAAAAAAGTTTTCAGACAAACAAAAGTTGACAGAATTTATCACTACTAGACCTGCCATACAAAAAAAATGTTTAACGGGGTTCTTCGAGCTGAAGAATGAGGATGATAATTAGTAAAATGAAAATATACAAAAGTATCAATATAAAACCCACTGGTAAAAGTAAATACATTGTCAAATCTGAAACACTCTAATATTGTAATGACAGTGGCTAAATAAATTGTACCTCTGGGATAAAGGTCAAAAGTGAAAATAATTAAAAACATCTAAGGCCAAAATAAATTGTTAAGAGATACAAATTATAAAAAGATATGAAGTATGAAATCAAAAATATAAAATATGGCAGGAGGGGAAAATAAAAGTGTAAAGTTTGTATATGTGATAAAAATTTGTTGTTATCAACTGAAAATAGCTTATGATAAGTGTAAGATGTTTTATGTAAGCCTCAGGGTAACCACAAAGCAAAAGCCTATAATGAAAACAAAATATTTTTTAAAAATCTAAAATCTACTGTAAATAGTGCTGCAATAAACATACGTGTGCATGTGTCTTTGTAGTAGAATGATTTATATCCCTTTGGGTATATACCCAGTAATGGGATTGCTGGGTGAAATGGTATTTCTGGTTCTAGATCCTCAAGAAATCGCCAATGTCTTCCACAATGGTTGAACTAATTTACATTCCCACCAACAGCATAAAAGTGTTCCTGTTTCTCCACAGCCTTGCCGGCATCTGTTGCTTCTTGACTTTTTAATAATCAGCATTTTGATTGGCATGATATGGTATCTCATTGTGGTTTTGATTTGTATTTCTCTAATGATGAGAGATGGTGAGCTTTTTATCATGTTTCTTGTACACATGAATGTCTTTTTTGAGACGTGCCTGTTCATACCCTTTGCTCACTTTTTGATGGGGTTGCTTGTTTGCTTTTTTATCGTAAATTTGTTTAAGTACCTTATAGATTCTGGATATTAGCCCTTTGTCAGATGGATAGATTGCAAAAATTTTCTCCCATTCTGTATGTTGCCTTCTCACTTTGATGATAGTTTCTTTTGCTGTGCAGAAGCTCTTTAGTTTAATTAGATCCTAATTATCAATTTTGGTTTTTGTTGCAATTGTTTTTGGTGTTTTCATCATGAAATCTTTGCTCATGCCAATGTCTTGAATGGTATTGCCTAGGTTTTCTTCCAAGGTTTTTATGGTTTTAAGTTTTACATTTAAGTTTTCAATCCATCTTGATTTAATTTTTGTATAAGGTGTAAGGAAGGGGTCCAGTTTCAGTTTTCTCCATATGGCTAGCCAGTTTTCCCAGCACCACCATTTATTGAACAGGGAATCCTTTCCCCATTGCTTCTTTTTGTCAGGTTGTTCAAAGATCAGATGGTTGTAGATGTGTAGTGTTATTTCTGAGGTCTCTGCTCATTGGTCTATATGTCTGTTTTGTACCAGTATCATGCTGTTTTGGTTACTGTAGCCTTTTAGTATAGTTTCTTGTTGGGTAGCATGACGTCTGCAGTTTTGTTCTTTTTGCTTAGGATCGTCTTGGCTAGATGGGCTCTTTTTGGTACCTTATGAAATTTAAAGTAGTTTTTTTTCTAATTCTGTGAAGAATATCAATGGTAGTTTGATGGGAATAGCATTGAATCTATAAATTACTCTGTGCAATATGGCCATTTTCATGATATTGATTCTTCCTATATATGAGCAAGGGATGTTTGCTCATTCATTTGTGTCCTCTCTTATTTCCTTGAGCAGTGGTTTGCAGTTCTCCTTGAAGAGGTCCTTCACATCTCTTGTAAGCTGTATTCCTATGTATTTTATTCTGTTCGTAGCAATTATGAATGGGAGTTCATTTATGATTTGGCTCTCTACTTGTCTATTGATGGTTTATAGAAATGCTTGTGATTTTTGCACATTGATTTTGTATCCTGAGAATTTGCTGAAGTTGTTTATCGCTTAAGGAGTTTTGGGGGTGACACAATGGGGTTTTCTAAATATAGAGTCATGTCATCTGAAACAGGAGACAATTTGACTTCCTCTCTTCCTATTTGAATACACTTTATTTCTTTCTCTTGCCTCATTGCCCTGCCCAGAACTTCCAATACTACGTTGAATAGGAGTGGTGAGAGAGGGTATCCTTGTCTTGTGCCAGTTTTCAAAGGGAATGCTTCCAGCTTTTGCCTATTCAGTTTGATATTGGCTATGAGTCTGTCATAAATAGCTCTTATTATTTTGAGGTATATTCCATCAATACCTAGTTTATTGAGAGTTTTTAACATGAGGGGATGTTGAATTTTATCAAAGAACTTTTCTGCATCTATTGAGATAATCATGTGGTTTTATCATTGGTTCTGATTATGCAATAGATTATAACCAACCCAAATGCCCATCAATGATAGACTGGATAAGAAATATGGTACATATACAGAATGGAATACTTTGAAGCCATAAAAAAGAATGAGATTATGTCCTTTGCAGGGACATGGATGATGTTAGAAGCCATCATCCTTAGCAAACACAGGAACAGAAAACCAAACATCACATGTTCTCACTCATAAATGGGATATGAACAATAAGAACACGTGGACATAGGGAGGAGAAAGACACGCAGTGGGTCCTGTTGTGGGTTGCAGAGCAAGGGAAGGGATAGCTTTAGGACAGATACCTAATGAATGTGGGGCTTAAAACCTAGATGATGGGTTCATAGGTGCAGCAAATCACCACGGCACATGTATACCTGTGTAACAAACCTGCACATTCTGCACATGTATATTAGAACTTTAAGTAAAATTAAAAATAAATAAATAAATAATTTTTTAATGAAAATATAAAAAACTTTTTTCTTTAAAAGTAAAAATCCAAAGTCTATCACTACAGAAAGCTATCAAACCACAAAGAAAGGAAGAAAGAATGGATTTACACAATGACCAAAATAAAAAACAAAATAGCACTAATAAGTCCATGCTTATCAGTAATTACTTTAAATGTAAATGGATTACATTTGCTAACAAAAAGGCAGAGTGTCTGAATGGACAATAAACAAGACCCAGCTGGGCAGAGTGGCCCACCCCTGTAATCCCAGCATTTTAGAAGGCCGAGGCAGGCAGATCACCTGAGATCAGAAGTTCGAGATCAGCCTGACCAACATGGAGAAACCCCGTCTCTACTAAAAATACAAAATCAGCCAGGCGTGGTGACACATGCCTATGATCCCAGCTACTTGGTAGGCTGAGGCAGGAGAATTGCTTGAACCTAGGAGGTGGAGGCTGCAGTGAGCAGAGATCGTGCCACTGCACTCCAGCCTCGGCAACAAGAGTGAAACTTCATCACACATGCGCACACACACACACACGCACACACACACACACACACCCCCCCCAAAAAACAAAAGACCCAACCAAAATCATACCTCATTTTGATGCATATCACTTTATTTTGCTTCTAATACATTGTTAGTTTTGGGGGTTCTATTTTTTTAATTGAAGGTTTGTGGCAACCCTGCATCAAATAAGTCTATTAATATCAGTATGCCAAGAGCATTTGCTCAGGTTATGTCTCTGTCACATTTTGTAATGTTTGCTATATTTCAAACTTTTCATTTTATTATATCTGTTATGGTGATCTGTGATCAGTGATTTTGATATTACTATGGTAATTGTTTTGAGGTGCCACAAACCATGCCCATATAAGATAGTAAACTTAATCGATAAGTGTAGTGTGTATTCTGACTGCTCCACCAACAGACCATGCCCTGTCTCTCCCTCCCCTGGGACCTCCCTATTCCCTGAGACACAACAATATTGAGATTAAGGCAATTAAAAACTCTGTAATAACCTGTAAGTGCTCAAGTGAAGAGTCACACACCTCCCACTTTAAATCAAAAGCTAGAGATAACCTTACTAGAGATGGCATGTCAAAAGCCAAGACAGGCGAAAGCTAGGCCTCCTCATACCAAATGGATAGCCAAGTTGTGAAAGGAAAGGAAAAATTTTTGAAGAAAATTAAAAGTGCTAAGTGAGTGAACACATTAATGATAAGAAAGCAAAACAGTCTTATTGCTGATACAAAGAAAATTGTAATAGTATTTATGGAAGATCAAACCAGCCACAACATTCTCTTAAGCCAAAGCTTAATCTAGAGCAAGGCTCTAATTCTATTTAATTATATGAAGGCTGAGAGAGGTGAGGAAGATGCATGAAAAAGTTTGAAACTGGCAGAGGTTGGTTCATGAGGTTTATGGAAAGAAGCCATACCCATAAAATAAAAGTGCAAGGTGAAGCAGCAAGTGCTAATACAGAAGCTGCAGCAAGTTATCCACAAAAGCTAGCTAATATCATTGATAAAGGTAACTACACTAAACACAAATTTTCAATGTAGATAAAGAACCTTATATTGGAAGAAAATGACATATGAGATTTTCTTTTATATATACTTTAAGTTCTAGGGTACATATGCACAACATGCAGGTTTATTACATATGTATACATGGGCCATGTTGGTTTGCTGTACCCATTAATTCGTCATTTACATTAGATATTTCTCCTAATGCTATCCCTCCCCCAGTCCGCCACCCTACAACAGGCCCCAGTATGTGACGTTCCCCGCCATGTGTCCAAGTGTTCTCATTGTTCAATTTCTAGCTCTGAGTGAGAACTTGTGGTGTTTGTTTTCTGTCCTTGTGATAGTTCACTCAGAATGATGGTTTCCAGCTTCATCCTTGTCCCAACAAAGGACATGAACTCATCCTTTTTTATGGCTGCATAGTATTCCATGGTATATATGTGTCACATTTTCTTAATCCAGTCTATCATTGATGGACATTTCGGTTGGTTCCAAGTCTTTGCTATTGTGAATAGTGCTGCAATAAACATACGTGTGCATGTGTCTTTAGAGTAGCATGATTTATAATCCTTTGGGTATATACCCAGTAATGGGATTGCTGGGTCAAATGGTATTTCTAGTTCTAGATCCTTGAGGATCGCCACACTGTGTTCCACAATGGTTGAACTAGTTTACACTCCCAACAGCAGTGTAAAAGCATCCCTATTTCACCACATCCTCTCCAGCACCTGTTGTTTCCTGACTTTTTAATGATGGCCATTCTAACTGGTGTGAGATGGTATCTCATTGTGGTTTTGATTTGCATTCCTCTGATGACCAGTGATGATGAGCATTTTTTCATGTGTCTGTTGGCTTCATAAATGTCTTCTTTTGAAAAGTGTCTGTTCATATCCTTTGACCACTTTTTGATGGAGTTGTTGGCATTTTTTCTTTTAAATTTGTTTAAGTTCCTTGTAGGTTCTGGATATTAGCCCTCTGTCAGATGGGTAGATTGCAAAAATTTTCTCCCATTCTGTAGGTTGCCCATTCAGAAGCTGTGCAGAAACTCTTTAGTTTACTTAGACCCCATTTATCAATTTTGGCTTTTGTTGCCATTGCTTTTGGTGTTTTAGTCATGAAGTCCTTGCCCATGCCTATGCCCTGAATGGTATTGCCTAGGTTTTCTTCTAGGGTTTTTATGGTTTCAGGTCTAACATTTAAGTCTTTAATCTATCATGAATTAATTTTTGTATAAGGTATAAGGAAGGCATCCAGTTTCAGCTTTCTACATATGGTTAGTCAGTTTTCCCAGCAACATTTATTAAATAGGAAATCCTTTCCCCACTTCTTGTTTTTGTCAGGTTTGTTAAAGATCAGATGGTTGTAGATGTGTGGTGTTATTTCTGAGGCCTCTGTTCTGTTCCATTGGTCTATATCTCTGTTTGGGTACCAGGACCATGCTGTTTTGGTTACTGTAGCCTTGTAGTAGAGTTTGAAGTCAGGTAGTGTGATGCCTCCAGCTTTGTTCTTTTGGCTTAGGATTGCCTTGCCAATGCAGACTCTTTTTTGGTTCAATATGAATTTTAAAGTAGTTTTTTCCAATTCTGTGAAGAAAGTCATTGGTAGCTTGATGGGGATGGCATTGAATCTATAGATTATCTTGGGCAGTACGGCCATTTTCACGACATTGATTCTTCCTATCCATGAGCATGGAATATTCTTCTATTTGTTTGTGTCCTCTTTTATTTCATTGAGAAGTGGTTTGTAGTTCTCCTTGAAGAGGTCCTTCATATCCCTTGTAAGTTGGATTCCTAGGTATTTTATTCTCTTTGTAGCAACTGTGAATAGGAGTTCACTCATGATTTGGCTCTGTTATTGGTGTATAAGAATGCTTGTGATTTTTGCACATTGATTTTGTATCCTGAGACTTTGCTGAAGTTGCTTATTAGCTTAAGAAGATTTTGGGCTGAGATGATGGAGTTGTCTAAATATGCAATCATGTCATCTGCAAACAGGGACAATTTGACTTCTTTTCCTAATTGAATACCCTTGATTTCTTTTTCCTTCCTGATTGCCCTGGCCAGAATTTCCAACACTATGCTGAATAGGAGTGGTGAGAAAGGGAGTCCCCGTCTTGTGTCAGTTTTCAAAGGGAATGCTTCCAGGTTTTGCCCTTTCAGTATGATACTGGTTCTCAGTTGTCATAAATAGCTCTTATTATTTTAAGATATGTTCCATCAATACCTAGTTTATTGAGAGTTTTTAGCATGAAGTGCTGCTGAATTTTGTCAAAGGCCTTTTCTGCATCTACTGAGATAACCATGTGGTTTTTGTCATTGGTTCTGTTTATGTGATGGATTATGTTTATTGATTTGTGTATGTTGAACCAGCCTTGCACCCCAAATCAACAGAATATACATTGCATTTATTCCAAATATACACTCCATTTGTTATATACAATGCCCCACATTGCATTTATTCCAAAATTGACCACATAGTTGGAAGGAAAGCACTCCTCAGCAAATATAAAAGAACAGAAATCACAACAAACTGTCCCTCAGACCACTGTGCAATCAAATTAGAACTTAGGATTAAAAAACTCACTCAAAACCGCACCACTACATGGAAACTGAACAACCTGCTCCTGAATGACTACTGGGTAAATAATGAAATGAAGACAGAAATAAAGATGTTCTTTGAAACCAAAGAGAAAAAAGACACAACGCACCAGAATCTCTGGGACACATTTAAAGCAGTGTGTAGAGGGAAATTTATAGCACCAAATGCCACAAGAGAAAGCAGGAAAAATCTAAAATCGACACCCTAACATCACAATGAAAAAACGAGAGAAGCAAGAGCAAACACATTCAAAAGCTAACAGAAGGCAAGAAATAACTAAGATCAGAGCAGAACTGAAGGAGATAGAGACATAAAAACTCCTTCAAAAAATCAATGATTCCAGGAGCTGGCTTTTTGAAAAGATCAACAAAATTGATGGACTGCTAGCAAGACTAACAAAGAAGAAAAGAGGAAAGAATCAAATACATGTAATAAAAAGCGATAAAGAAGATATCACCACCGATCCCACAGAAATACAAACTTCCATCAGAGAATACTATAAACACCTCTACACAAACAAACTAGAAAATGTAGAAGAAATGGATAAATTCCTGGACGCATGCACCCTCCCAAGACTAAACCAGGAAGAAGTTGAATTGCTGAATAGACCAATAATAGGTTCTGAAATTGAGGCAATAATTAATAGCCTACCAACAAAAAAAAGTCCAGGGCCAGATGGATTCATAGACGAATTCTACCAGAGGTACAAAGAGGAGCTGGTACCATTCCTTCTGAAACTATTCCAATCAATATAACAAAAGGGAATCCTCCCTAACTCATTTTATGAGGCCAGCACCATCCCAATACCAAAGCCTGGCAGAGACACAACAAAAAAAGAGAATTTTAGACCAATATCCCTGATGAACATCGACGTGAAATCCTCAATAAAATACTGGTAAACTGAATCCAGCAGCACATCAAAAAGCTTATCCACCAAGATCAAGTTGACATATAGGGTTTTTATAGTTAGAGAAGAGAAGTCAGTCTGTTTTCAAAGTTTCAAAGGACAGGCTGACTCTCTTGTTAGGAGCTATTGCAGCTGGTGACTTTAAATTAAAACCAATGTTCATTGACCATTCCAAAAATCCTAAGGCCCTTAAGAATTATGCCAAATCTACTCTGTCAGTGCTGCAGAAACGGAACAACCAAGCCTGGATGACAGCACATCTATTTATAGCATGGTTGAGTAAATACCTTAAGCACACTGTTGGAACCTACTGCTAAAGGTAAAAACTATTTCCTTTAAAATATTACTGCTCATTGACAAGGCACCTGGTCACCCAGATGGAGATGTATAAGGATATTAATATTGTTTTCATGTCTCCTAACACAACATCCATTCTGTTGCCTGTGAATCAAGACAGAAGATTTCTGTCAAGCCTAAACTTCAAGCCTTATTATTTTGACCTTCAAGTCTTGTTACTTAAGAAATACAGCATATTAGCTTAAGTTACTTAAGAAATACAGTTTATAGCTGCCATAGATTGTAACTGCCCTGATGAATGTGGGTAAAGTAAATTGAAAATTTTCTTGAAAAAGATTCACCATTCTATATGTCATTAAAAATATTCTTGACTAATGGAAAAAGGTTGAAATATCAACATTAACAGAATTTGGGAAAAGGTAATTCCAAACCTCACAGAATGATTTTGAGGAGTTCCAGACTTCAGTGGAGGAAGTAACTGCATATGTTGTGGAAATAGCAAGAGAACTAGAATTAGCAGTGAAGACTGAATATTTAAATCAATTGCTGCAATATCATGATAAAATTTGAACAGATGAGAAATTGTTTCTTACAAATGAGCAAAGAATGTGGTTTCTTGATGAAATATACTCTTTGTTAAGATGCTGTGAACATTGTCGAAATGAAAACAAATGATACAGAATGTACATCAACTTAGTTGATAAAGCAGTGGCAGAGTTTGGGAGAATTGACTCCAATTTTGCAAAAAGTTCTACGGTGGGTAAATTGCTATCAAACAGCATTGTACATTACAGGATAATATTTTGTGAAGAGAAGAGTCAAGCCATGCAGCAAATTTTATTGCTGTCTTACCTTAAGAAATTGCTATGGCCACCCTAACCTTTAGCAAACACCACCCTGATCAGTCAGCTCTCATCAATATTGAGGCATGCCCCTTCACCAGCGAAACAATTATTACTCACTGAAGGCTCAGGTCATTGTTAGAAATTTTTAGCAAAAAAGTATTTTTAGTTAAGATATGTACTTTTTTACACACAGTACTATTGCACACTTACTAGACTACAGCATAGTATAAACATAATTTTTATATGCACTGGGAAACAAAAATTTTTTGGCTTATTTTATTGCAATATTCACCTTATTGCAATGGTCTGATCAATTTCCTCAGTATCTCCAATGCATGACTCTATATGCTGCTTAAAAGAGACTCACATCACCTTAAAAATTCTCATAGATTGAAAGAGAAAGGACTGAAAAAGGCATTCCATGAAATGGAAACAAAAAGAGAGCAAGAGTGCAAAGGTAACTATACTTAATTCAGACAAAATAGATTCTAGGACAAAAGTGTAAAAAGAGACAAAGATTATCATACAGTGATATATGGGTCAATCCATCAAGAAGATATAAGAATTGTAAACACACATATATGCCAAGCATCAGATCACCTAAATATATAAAGCAAGCATTAAGAGATCTGAAGGAAGATACATACTATAACACAGTAATAGTAGAGTATGTTAGTACCTTGCTTTCAACATTGAAAAGATCATCCAGGCAAAAAATTAATAAGCACCCATTTGAATTAAACTACATTTTAGAACAAATGGACCTAATGGACATATACAGAATATTCTACCCAACAGCATCAGAATTCAGAATTCACATTCTTTTCAAGTACACACAGAACATTCTCCAGGATAGATCATATGTGAAGCCACAATACAAGTCTAAACAAATTTTATATTGCAATCATTTCAAGTATTTTTTTTTCTGACAATAGTGGTATAAAACTAGAAATCAATAACAGGGGAAATGATGAATAAACAATAAATATGTGAATATTAAACAATATTCTCCTGAACAACTGTTGGTTCAAAGAAGAAATAATTAAAGGAAAATTTAAAAACATCTTAGACAAATGAAAATGGAAACACAACGTACCAAAACTTATGAGATGCAGCCAAAGCACTGCTAAGAGGCAAGTTTACAGCAATAAACACCTACATCAAAAAAGAAGATATTTAATAAACAACCTAATGTTATTCATCATGGAAAAATGGAAACAAACTGGGCCCCAAAGATCAGAACATAAATAAATGTAATAGTAAATGTAATATCAAAGCTAGACAAAGACATTATATTTACCAGTAAAACAATACAAAATATTAATAAAACTAAGAGTTTATCTTTTGAAAGGATAAACTAAACTGAAAAACTTTTAGCTAGACTAAGAAAAAAGAGAGAAGATTCAAATACATATAATGAGAAATGAAAGAGGAGACATCATAACTGGCATCACAGAAATACAAAGAATCATTTGAAATTATTATGAACAAGTATAAACTAACAAATTGGACAACTCAGAGAAATGAATAAATTCCTAAAAACATATAGCCTATTAAGACCAAATGAAGAACAAATTGGAGATCTGAACAGACCAATAAAAAGTGACGAAATTGAATTGGTAATTAAAAGTCTCTCATCAAAGAAAAGCTTAGAACATGATGACTTCGCAGCTGAATTCCAGCCAATATTTAAAGAAAAAACAATACCAATCCTTCTAGAACTCCTCTGAAATATTAAAAGTGAGGAGATAATTCCAAACTAATCTTACAAGGCCAATATTATCCTAATACCAAAGCTAGACAAAGACATGACAAGAAAAGAAAATCATAGGTGAATATCACTGATGAACATAGAAACAAAAATCCTCAACAAAATACTAGCAAACCATATTCAACATTATCATAAAGGGTTCATTTATCATGATCAAGTGGGATGTATCCCTGGAATGCAAGATTGCTTCAATATATGCAAATCAATAAATGTGTTTAACCATATTAATAGAATGGACAAAAACAATATGATCATCTCTATAGATGCGAGAAAAGCATTCTTTTAAATTTAACACCATATTATAATAAACATTCTCAACAAATTTGGTATAAAAGAAAGTTCATCAACACAATAAAGGTCATATGTGACAAGTCCACAACTAACATTATACTCAATGATGAAAGGTTAATGGCTTTTTTTCTAAGATCAGGAACATGAAAAGGATGCCCGCGTTCACCACTTCTGTTCATCAAAGTACTGGAGGTACTAGCCAGAGCAATTAGATAAGAGAAACAAACAGAAGGCATCCAAATAGGAAATGAAGAAGTGAAATTATTACTGTTGCTGACAACATGACCTTATATATTGAAAATCCAAAAGATTCAACCAAAAAACAGTTAGAACTAACAAACGAATACAGTAATGTCTCAGGATACAAAATCAATTTACAAAAAGAAGTGACATTTCTATATACTAACAGCAAGCTCTCTTAAAAAGAAATTAAGAAAACAATCTCATTTACAAGAGCATAAAAATACTCAGTAAATTTAACCAAAGAGATGAAAATTATAAAACATCAATGAGATAAATTGAAGAGGACACAAATACATGGAAAGATATTTTATGTTCATGGATTGGAAGAATTAATATTGTTAAAATATTCACACTTCCCAAAGCAACCTATAATTTCTATGAAATCCTTATCAAAATTCCAATAGCATTCTTTACAGAAATTTTTAGTTCTAAAATTCCTATGGAACCACAAAAGGCCCCAAGTATCCAAAGTCATCTTGACTAAAAAGAACAAGGCTGGAGGCATCACACTATTGGATTTCAAAATACATTGCAAAGCTATAGTAATAAAAACACATGGTATTGGCATAAAAACAGATATATCAGTCAATGGAATGAGATATAATGTCTAGAAATAAACTCACACATCTATTGTCAATTGATTTTCAACGAAGGTACCAACAACACACAATAAGGAGAGAACAGTCTCATCAATAAATGATATTGGGAAAACTGGATATGCATAAACAAAAGAATGAAAATGAACCTTATCTCAGTCCTTATACAAGAATCTGTTCAAAATGAATTAAAGACTTAAACACAAGATCTGAAAGTATAAAACTACTGGACAAAAACATAGGGGAAAAAGTCTCATGACATTAATCTGGGGAGAGATTTCTTAGATATGAACTCAAAGGCACAGGAAACCAAAGCAAAAGTAGACAAATGGGATTGCATCAAACTTAAAAACTTCTGCATAGCAAGGAAAACAGTAGCATGAAAAGACAAGACACAGATGGAGAGAAAACATTTGCAAGTAATACACTGGATAAGGGGCTAATATCTAAAATATACAAGGAAATCAAACTACTAAATAACAAGAAAATAAATAATCTTATTTTAAAATGGGCAAAGGACTTGAATAGATGTTTCGCAACAGAATACATAGAAATGGCCAACAGATATATTTTAAAATGCCCAACATCTTTAATCGCCAGAAAAATGCAAATTAAAACCACAATGAGCATCACTTTAACCTGTTAAATTGACCATAATCAGCAAGATGAAAGATAAGTGTTGGCAAGAATATGGAGGAAAGGAAACTCATATACTGTTGGTGTCATTGTAAATTAGCACAGCCATTTTAGAAAACAGTATGGAGGCTCCTCAAAAGAAAAAGAATTGTCATATAATTCAGCAATCCCACTACTGGGTATAACCCAAAAGAATTAAAATCAGTATGCCAAAGGAGACATCTTCATCCCCATGTTCATTGAAGAATTATTCACAATAGCCAAGATATGGAAGCAAGTTATGTCCATCAATGGATACATGAATTTAAAATATTTGGTATATATACACTATGAAATATTATTCAGCCTTAACAAAATAGGAAATTCTGTCATTTGTGACAAAATAGATGAAACTAGAGGACACTATGTTAAGTAAAATAAGTCAGTCACAGAGAGACAAATATATGGTCTCAACTATATGTAAAATCTAAAAACTGATAAAAGTAGAGAGTAGAGTAGTGGTTACCCAGAGGCTATGGGGTGGGTAAATGGGGAAACGGAAGATGTTGATGAACAGGTACAAAGTCATAATTACATAGATGAAATAAGTTCTGGTGTTATATTGCACGGCAAGGTGACTATAGTTAATATCAATGTATTGTATATTTCAAAATACCTAAAAGGGATTTTCAATGTTCTTACCCCAAAGAAATTAATTACACCTAAACATCACATTGTGTCCCATAAATATATATATAATTATTATTTGTCAATTAAAAATAAAATGAAAAAGTAATAGTATATAACATTACATATAACATTGAGATTCATATAAAGTAAAATATATGTAATAATACATGCCATGTATCCTATTTTATGAAATCTGCCAAACTTGAATATGTGAATTATCTGTATAAGCACTGCAGCCTCTTTTCTCTAAGCTAGCACAATCATACTCTGTTCATACCAGGTATAAAACATTTCTTGCTTTCCTTACATGTTTTAAATTCTAGGTAAGTCTTGTTTGTACTAACTAATATAATAACAACACAAAACTAAGACAATATAAATTAAATGAATAAGAATTTTTCTTTGAGGGCTTATAACAGACTTACATAGCAGAATTCCATTTCTCATTATGTTTTATTTTAGAAAATAGGTAATTATGGGGAAAATAACATAGGTGGACCTATATTGCAAGCTGCTAAAATGAATATCTACTAAAGTAAAATATGTAAAAAATATTCAGATATTATGGTTAAACAATAAGAGAAGTTCTAATAACAATTTTCAATCTGTGAAAGGTTTCTCAAACTATAAAAATTTAGCCTATTTGAAGTAAAACAAATGTAGAAAATTATAGTCTAACTAAATAATTACAAGAACTACCCTCTTTGCAACTGCAAGGAGAATTCTTGGAATTGTATTAAGGGTAAATGATGCATAAGAACAAATCAAATGTTCTACATTGGAGACTTTTTAGACAAATATACAATAAGTACTGCATACTCATTAAGAAGGATATTGAACATCTATAGGTCCTCTGATAAAGAAATAGCTACTACATATTGTTTAATTAAAAAAAGGAAAAGAACACAGTTTTTCATGTAAGATTCCTTTCATGTAAGATTGATTACATAGTAGTTACAAACTTCAGAGTCAAAAGCTAAGATTACGTGAAAATACCAATTTTTAAATTTCTTGTTTCCGCTCTGGTGGAAAAATTAAATTTGCCAATTCATGTTAAAATTGCCAATTCATGTTCAATTACTTGAGAATTCTAAAATCTAGCTTTTCCCCATTCCCCTAATCCACATTTCCCCATTACCTTTTCTTCTTCCCATGAGTGATCTAAGTTCTTAGGGCTCTTCTATGTCATCCTGGCATTAGAGGGAGGTGTCTGGGCCATGTGGATGGGTATTTGTCCAGGCTGGCTTCTACTGATATACACTAATATCTACAACAGTCTTCAGTAATCACATTTCCTTGCCTCATCACTGTTTGCCTTTTAGGCACCAGGTCCACATAGGCTATTCTGCTTCTGCCTCCTTCTTAGCAGGAAGCTTATCCAGGACTACCTTGTGGATCCCAGCCATATCCAAATCCCTCTTGGAGATACATGATACTCTTGGACTCCCACCCACATCAAGGGGGAAGAGCAGAGGGCTCTTGTAAATTTCAGGTCTACTGATAAGACACCTCTTAAATTATTGCTACTAATTACCACGTTGGATGTAGAGATTCTGCACAAGACTTTCGGTTTCACTAGTTTCACAAAGGAAAGCTAAAGAATGGTTTTTCTGTCATTTTGGGATCTCTCCCCAACCCTTTCATTCTGGGTACCTTCCCCCGCAGTACTCAGTGTGAATAGTAGGTTGCTGGGTCTCTGCTAAGGGAGCCATCATCATCTCTGCTTCTTCCTACAGCTGATGCCTTCATCTCCTGTGGAACAGGACATTGTTCTTAAATTATCAGGCTTTCTTCTAAATTCTATTTTTTATGGAATACACAAAGAAATTATGGGCTTGTTCCTTGGTATACAACATTTAACTTTTTCACTAAAAAAATCTTCCTCTCAAATATTCCACATTTTTTAAAGTAAAAATTACCTTGTCTTACAGTAAACCAACTTCTTTGTTCTTCTATATTCTAGTTGGTAATACTTTCCCTAGGGCAAATAAATCTCCTTTGAGGCAATTAAGGCTATTCTTGGTTGGGGAGCTGAAAGGAAGAAGACCCCAGACAACAGCAGTAAACCTCTGTTAATATTGTCAAATTTTATCTCAACACACACACACACACACACACACACAGGCACACACACACAGAAAGAGAGAGAGAGAGACAGAGAGAGAGAGACAGAGAGAGAGAGGAGAGAGAGAAGCATGCACGTACCTTGGAAAATATGCATAGGAAATGTCTATAAAGAATACAAGATGTTATTCTTGGGTATCACTGGTTAATTGGGAATTTAAGTGTCGGTGATTTTATTTGTTTCCTTAATCTAAATTTTATAATGAGTACATGCTGTGCTTTATAAACTATTCTAATGAATAAGTTAAAAATTTCTTAGTCTCTTATAAGATAAAATTTTCTCTTTGAATTAAGCAGCGAGCCTGAGTGTCAAGGATGAGAAGCTGGCCTCTGAGTGATAATCAGAACTCTTCCGTGAAGATAGCACATAAAGATGATGCTACCAATTGAAGTATTCATGTAAACATTTTTCAAAAATAGCATGATCTTTTTCTGCCTACTTGCACATGTACCAAAGAATTTAGCTAGGCCTTCTCCTATATCTACCTAAAAAATGAATTCTATATGCTACTGAGATTACATGAAATCTCACCCAAATTAAATATCATCCACATGGTCTTTATAGATTTCTAATTTATATTCTTGAATTTCAGGAAGTGACAGAACATAGTGGTTACATGTCACAACAATTGGCAACAGGAAGATGCTGGTGTTTGTCTATACCAATTATTAGCTGTTTGACCTTGTGTGAGGTACTTCTTTAGATAAGCTCTCAGGATCCTTATCTATAGAATGGGGTAAATAATAGTACACACCTCAAATAATTATAAAAAATCAATGTATGAAATAAATGTGAAATGTAAATATGCAGAAAATAGAAGATTCTCAATACAAGTTAGCCACTAGAATGAGAACTCAAAGTACTATAACCACCTGCTCCACCAACTCTCCTCTGAGTATTGCTATTCTACTACTTTCTCCCAGGATGTGACTCTTCCCAGACCCATTTAATAATAGGAAGGAATTCTCTCATAATCTATGCCTGCACAAAGCTACCGAAACAAGTAACTAACACCATATGGTCAGGCAGACCTGGTACAGCTCTGTAACTTGCTAGTTGTGTGAACTTTAGCAAACTACTTAGGATCTTTAAATTTCATCTGTAGAGTGGGGCTATTAATCCCTATATCCAAGAGTTGTTATACCAGAAATAATCCATACAAGGTGCTTAGTACAATGCCAACATATTATAAATGCCCGACGTAAGACAGTTATTCTTTCTTAGTGAGTCATGAAATGTTGATATATCTTTTAATTATCTAACTTTAGCACTATTGTCTAATTTTTAGCTATTATAATAAAGAGAAGCCCTAAGCTAGGTGTGGTGGCATGTAGCGGTAGTCTCAGTTACTCAGGAGGCCGAGGCAGGAAGGTTGCCTGCGCCCAGGAGTTTGAGGTTTGAGTGGGCAATTGGTGCACTGTAAATAGTCACTGCTCTCCAACCTCAGCAATGTAGCAAGACCTATGTCTCTGAATCAATAAATAGAAATTCATTTTCATCTTCTCAATCATACAAGAAAAACATATTTCCTCATCTAAACATCTACTGACAACCATTATGGCGTAAAACACACCAAAAGTAGTCTAAAAATGAAACTAAATATTGATATGTCAATACCCACTGAGCATCAAATCGATTTATTGCTTTTAAAACTATTCAAATAAAATAACTTCTTATTTTAACTGCTTAGTGGTATTTCTCTTGGTTCCAAAACTGACATTAAATAGAACCCTAGTTAAGCTGCAAAGATGAATTACACATCATTATTTCCATCTGAAACAATAATAAAGAGGTTTGTTAATTTTTTATAAGATAATCATTATCTTAAAGTACCGAAGAAGGGGCTGCTCTTTATCTTTTCAACATGAACATTCCTTTTGTGAAATCAACATAACAATGAAATAATTGTGTTCTTAAGATCACTAAGAAAATCACTATTTCGGCCAGCTTAGTGTGTTTTATGAATACACTTTAGCAGACTGGCAGCCTCAAACAGCAGCTTACAACAACCAGCCAATTTGATGCTATTTTAAGGTAGCTGTAGATTTTCTCTAATATAATGTGACTGTTTCAATCTTTTAATTTAAACTGAATTTTGGCTTTAATGAAGGTTTATCCTGGCAAAGAAAGCAAACTGCATTTTTGGGGTGAGTTCTACCTTCAATCAGAAATACAGTAGCTGTAGCAAGAGACAGCATACATTCTCCTTTATTTTTTTCTCTTTTTGATACTTATGCTTACTGGAAATCTGTCATTAAAATGTTCAGCTTCAGGAAATGTCATCATCTAACTTACTTTTAGGGAATATAAAAAACTGAATGATTCACACCCTGAGTATTTATATTTTTCATCAAAGATAAGCATCTAGCACAGGGGTCAGCAATTCTATAATTCTACAAGTGCTAGATAGTAAATACTTTGGCTTGGTGGACCACCAGGTCTCTGTCCCAACTGCTCAGCTCTGCCATATTAGTACAGAAGCAGTCGTAGACAACACATACATAAATGGGTATGGCTGTGCTCCAATCAGTTTATTTACAAAACTGGGGGTAGCCAGTCTTAAGCTATAGTTTGTGGACCCTGGGTGTAAAACATGGGTCATATTCAAAATATAGAAAATACAACTCACTGTACAGAATACTTGGTGAAGAATTCAAGATGGAATTACACCAACTCACAGAAAAACTACTAAGCATATTCTATATCCAAGATTCAATGTTAAGTGCTATGAAAGTAAAATAGTAATGTAAGACCAAGTTCTTATACTCGGGAAGCTCGTGATTTTCCAAAGAAGCCAACACTGGAACAGAATAAATTGACAGCAAAACTGGACATTATGTAATGAAGTGTTAGATGGATAGGCTCAAATTAAGTTCAGGTCTTTCTGGACTCCACTAGGGATACACATTTATTTAAAACATTTTAACTAAATGAAGAGTGAATAACACTGTTATCCTGGAAAAGAAAAGTTGGCACCGTATTTATCGGTTAATTTGATCTGCAGAATTACCTATTATTCCATATACTCCCTTTCTTCATGTTTTATAATAATAGAAATTTTCAAAAATCTATGTTTATTCTAAGGACACAACATAAAGCCACATAAAATTGAATTTAAAATTACATTTTATACTTTTATAGCTGTGGGGAAAACGAAAAATTTAGCATTTATGCTCAGGAATTCCTATTGACTTCTAAGAAAAATGTAATTCATCCTTGTAAATTAGCTAAGGTTCAGAAGTCAATACCTAGGAGGAATATATACATATATAAAATAATTCTTATGCATGTAATATATGTATTATATATAATGTGACTTTTAATATATGTGTATATTCATATGTGTATATATACACACACATATATATATGAAGTATGAATAATGAGATTCTTTTTAAAAGAAAGATAAATCTGAGGATATATTCATTCTGTCTGTCATTGTTTCCCTTGTTAGGAAGGAAAATATCAGTTAGATATTTTGAGTTTTTATACTGCTCTGAAAAAGCATCCAAAATTAGCTAGGTTTTTAAACCACCGTAATTTATAAAAATCACTGTATTTATAAAGCACACTTAGTGCTACATCTCAGAAGTATTGCTTCCAGTATTTTTTGACCAGACTTGAAAAATTCTTGCTCTGGAACACAAGGTTGAGATAATTTATCAAAACATGAAAAATCCTACAGTGTCCTATTCCACATTTTTAGCTTTGAAATTTATGAATCGTTATGTAGAACTTACTATGTATTGCCTGTCCTGTCTCTTGCAAAAATGCTTTTCAAATTTGCTCTCCTAAAGTAAGATCTGGAATTAAATAGAGAGCTATATTGAAGCCCTTGATGTTTGCCCACTGCTAGCACATGCCCCTGCTCAGCTGCCCATTTTGTTCGTAACACCTTTGGAATAGTCTTGCCAAGATATATGTTTGCTTATTTTTTGAGGATGTTCTTTCCAGGATTTTCTACTCATCCTCTTTATTCAAAGATGTTCTTTCCAGGATTTTCTATTCATCCTCCTCATTCAAGGATGTTCTTTCGATGATTTTCTACTCATCCTCCTTATTCAAGGATGTTCTTTCCAGGATTTTCTAGGCATCCTCCTTATTCAGAGAACCCCCAGAGGAGAGACTCACTTACTTGTCCCTGGTCTCATTATTCAACACATGCCTCAACAGATTTCGCTTTTCTGTTTGCTTTTAAAACTGTTCAGGAAAAGATACGAAGCTGCCAGGCTGCGTTTCAGGACATATTACCCAAAAATATAACACCTGGGCATTTGAGAAAATAGCAGAAGCAAGAAGGTCTTCCTCTCACTCTTCCACTAAAACAGGTCATAAAACTCTGGAAGGTCACTCTCTGGCCTTCTCCCACCCTTCTCCCCGGAAGCAGGTCAGAAGTCCTTCATTCCAGAAGTGCCCTCCCTATACTGAGAGGAAGGAACATCCTACCTCTGAAGTCACAGGGACACAGATAAGAATCTGAACAAATAGACCTTGCTAGGTTTCTCCCAGTTTATTACCATTAGATCACCTCCTTTTGTCCTTCCTTCATATTTCTCCACAACCTTCCACTCTTTAAAAAACCTAAGCACAAAAATATACAAGTTTACCCAATTCTTTGGGTCTTCATTTCCTTATGAAGGTTATCTGTCATATAAAAACTTATATTAAATAAATGTTTATGCTTTCTCTTACTAATCTCTCCTTTATTATAGGGACCTCAGCCATAAACTTTTAATGAAAGACAGATTTATTTGTCCTATAAAGCCATCAGTTTTTAACAATGAAAAAGGAGGGTTAAATCAATCACTTTCTCATGAAGATGTGCTAAGTATTCTGTTGCTGTGGTTTACTTCCTCAACATCATGATCTCCCCAATGATTTACAAATATATAAATTTGTCCCAAAACTAATAATGATTTATTATCTTAAAATTATTTGGAGACCCTTTTATTAGATAATATAAAATTGATTAGTCATTATTTTCTCTGATTTTTTTCTACTAGTAAAAGCAAATTAAAGGGTTTTACAGGTGCAAAAAATTGTTTTTTACAATAATATATTCTCATTTTTTAATTTGCATCCTCCACTCAAACATGTGGCAAATACATCTGAAATGATAAAGTACATTTAAATAGCTCAAATTGTGTTCATAATAATACAAGGTAAAATAAATTGATATTGTCATAATTGTTAATCAAACTACTCCTTTCCATGATAATAACCAACAAATACTGAATATAATTTAATACATGTGACCACTAAATTTTTCTAGCCCCTCTTGTATTCTGTTCAGTTTGCACATAGTGGTCTTTTGCTCCCACACCTTGCATTATCTTTACTCCTTTTGGGCACCAATTCACAAACCACTTGACAACTGAAAACATGATAGTTTGGGGAGCATACTTTCTGTCTACACACAAGAAAAAAGGGGTAATGCAAAACAATACGTCAGATGGTGTTTCTGGTGGCATTGTTTCAAAGGTTTCTCAGACTTCTTTGTTACTGATCTCTGTCTGCCTCATGAGAAGGGAGAAATCTCTCCTCATAAGTGTACCTTTTGTTTGCCTAAGCTAAAATCACCTTTTTAAAGTTTGTTCATTGAAATGTGGAAAGGACGGTGACAATAAGTCATCCATAACATATGTTGTAATTTCCTTGTGTTCAGAGATTATTTAGTATGCTAAAAGCCGAGTCCATTAGGACTAAAGAGATGAACTCTTTTAGGATATGAGCTCTTTATAAAACCTTCAAAAATATTACCATATCTATGTGGCAGTTAATTTAGTTTTGTGGTGGGTGACAGCCACAAAAAGTATATTTTCATTGACTGACTTTAGGACAATATTTTCATAGACAACAAACATTTTCAGCTAGCATTTGCCATAATTATCTATGAAAATCTACCTTTTCCAATTCCATTTTTTCATCACTTAGTAGTAAATCTCACTGATTCTAAGACACACTTTTTACATTTTAACATTTCTGGGGTTGGGGTATTTGTCACAATAAGGACACCTTACAACCCCTGACAGCCAGCACCACCCATGCTGCAGATGTCCTGGCCTGGTAATGCCAGGCTTGCCACCTACAATGGCTCAAACAGAGATGCCCAACCTCTCCATAGTTCAGACAATAGCCATTAAAGGACAATTTGAGAAGTGATGAGTCATGATTGTTGTTGGAAAACCTTTCTTTAACCACTTCTAGAAAGCTCAAGAAAGTGACCACATCAACACCTGGGGAACGGGTATCAACAGCTGGGAAAGGAATCCCAGAGAGAGTAGTAAAGGGCTTTTTAGGACATGTTGGAACACACATGTTCATGGCGGAAAGAAAGGATAATATTTTGCAGAAAGATGAACATCTATGACTAGGTCAAAAAGTGGCATGGAAGAGTCATACTGTACATATGAAGTAATGGACGAATTCCTTACATAACATATTGTATGTATATTTCTTCTACATTTATTCAGAATAACATATGTTAAAAACCTATGTTTAGTATGTTGAAAGAATTATTTCAATAAATATAAAATATAAATCTAGAGTAATATGAAGATGTTATACTATTATTTAATTGCCAGTTTTGTCCTCCCATTCTTAGTGGTAAGCAAAGTAAGAAGAGTTTGTTTTAAATCAAAGGAATCAAATTCTATGAACTATGATAGCTCCTTTGGCTTAGGTATTGAGCTGACTGACCTCAGAAGTACACAGTAGGAACCACTGTGAGTTGCAGCAATGTGTCCTTTTTAAGGTTACCTTTTTCCAAGATGGAAAAGTTGATTTCTTATTGGTGACTAATTATTTTCAAAATCTTTAATTTTTCCAAATAATATTGAAACAATCACGAAAAGAGCCAAAATAACACACACAGTATGTCTTTCATATTTGCTTGAACTTGTAGTTAACTTAAAGGAAATGAAACATCTTGGCTTTATAAATTGTGTTTCATGGAGCCCAGGTGTCCATGAAAAGTGATTACTCTTCCTCAGAGGATCACATTAGAAGAGATTTGAGTACTTTTGTGATAACAGGGGCATTTTTCCAATTTTTAAGTTTCTAAATTTATGTTTTCTCTTCTTATGACTCCAAATTTGCCATCTTCACTCTTTGAGAAAAAAATGTTTTTCTAAGTGCAATAACAGAATGATGAGAGAATCTGAAGAACAGACGTTGCTTCTTGAACAAGCTAGAGATTCAGAATAAAAATTTACAACTCAAAAATATTTGAAAACAGGTTCTAAAAGAAGCCTTGTTTTTCAGTGTTTTACTGGAGGCGGTGTGATAATAGAGGGAGGAAAGTGGGTTGCAGAGGCAGAGATTGACTTTTGAAATGTAAGTTTCCTGATTAGTAACTGTAATCACTGGCAAGTTAATAGACATGTTTTTTACCTAAATTTTCACACGAGTAAATTTAGAATAATCATCATCTAACTGAGAAGGTTGTTGTAAGGATGAGTAGTTTTGACTGGTGCTTGGCACATAACAGCACCTCCAGAATTGCACTAATACTATTAGCAACATCTGAAAAATAAAATTTGGGATAGCTGTGCTTCTAGCCCCTATAGCTACAACTGGGTAAAAATATCTTTAAAAAACAAACAAACAAAAAAAACTTCCTGTAGGTTTCTGCAAATACAGTGTGACTGATTTGTGAAGGCAAACTAGTTGCTTCTCCAAGAATCCTTAAAATCCTCCTCCAAAATCTACTAATTAGACCCTTTTTACTTAATTGAACTACAAATTTCATTTTAAAATCATGAAAGTACAACCTGAATGATATACAGCTCCCAATTCCAGCTAGGAGGCAAGCCAAGATAGTAATGTCATAGCCAGCTGTGTGTATCTAAACTCCAAAGAGGTGTCAGTTGTGTACTTTCATATTTATAACTTGAGTCTCCAGATAAATTGTTTGTTCTAACTATTCTGAAGAAAAATTGGTGCAGTTCTAGCATAAGGCTTTGTTATTAATTTATAGACTATGTTGCCAACTCTCAGCACAAAGATAATTTCTTTTTAACACCCAAGTTAAATTTTTCTATGCACCTTTTGAACGCTCTTTATGTAAATTCTTATTCTGACCAAATGTACCAATGAGGCTGCATTTTCTAGGCTTAAAAAACTTACTACTACTTGACAAATGAAAGCTTTCAGTCTCCTTCTCTTACTTGTCATGGATGCTGATACTTCAAGCTTAAAAGACAGTCCTAGAAGGAAGACCACCTGAGCTATACATTGCTTGAAATAGTTTGGTAGAAAGAAAGATGCTTTCATGGAGGCTGAATAGAGGAAGCCTATTGAGAGCTCGTAATTGGTGAAAGGTTGTTGCCTCATCTGGACAGCATTACCTTAAAAGTTGCTCCTTTAATTTATCTTTTTTTCTCTTTTCAAAATTGATTGTGCCTAATAATCAAATAAACAAAAAGCAAAACTCCATGAAGAGCCAACTTTGCATTCAAAAATGTAAACTAAATGTTGTGAAATGTGAATGTTAGAATCACACAGTAATGCAAATTAAGGAGTATCTTCCAAATTAATAAATAAAAAATGCAGAATTTAAAGTGGAGATATGTCTTAGCTTAGGCTGCTATAAAAAATGTCACACACTGGATACTTACTAATTCAGTTCGTGGAGAGGATGCTCTTCCTGGCTTGCTAATAGCCATCTTCTTGCTGTGTCTTCACATGGTGGAGAGAGTAAGAGAGAGAGAGAGAGAGAGAGCGAGCTCTGGTCTCTTCTTTTAAGGGCAGTAATCCTGTAATGAGGACCCAACTCTCATGACCTCACCTAAACCTAATTACCTCTCAAAGACCCCAGCTTTAACTACCATCACATGGGAAATTAGGACTTCAGAATATGAATCTGAGGGGGTCCCAATTCAATCCATAGTGCCACTCAGGCTGCAAATGTTCCAGCCTGGTAATGCCAGTCTTGTCACTTATGATGGCTTAACAGGAATGTCCATCCTCTCCTTAGTTGAAACAGTAGCCATTAAAGGACCATTTGAGAAGTGATAATAAGTCGCGATTGTTGTCTGAAAATCTTCTCTTAACCACTTCTAGTAAGCTCAAGAAAGTGACCATGTCAACCATGGCGAACGGGTATCAACAGATAGAAAAAGAAATTAGAGCAAATATATATCATATAATGGACTTTAATGTCTTAAATTTTAAGTTTAAACTACCATCAAAATATTATCATAATATATATAATACCTGATTAATGATTTAAAAGTCCTTAAAAATGTCCTTAAAAAGTCCTCGTCTTCCCTTATTTTAATATGAAAGCAACAACAATAATAATTAAAATTTGTTTAATGTTTACTACCAATAATGTGCTACAACTGGCTCATAAAAGCCACTGACAACAATTATTCACATCTCTCTTGAATTGAGCACGCAGTGGTGTCATCTTGTGGGTGTTCACTCCATCATTAAAGTATTTACACTACAGAAATTGGCAAGCACTAAAAATCAGATCTTCTGTTTGGAGAGCAATTTGTGAATATTTTACCAGCACACTACTGTCTCTTACACTCCAGGTACTATTCTAAGTACTTCACATTAATTCTCAAAACAGTCTAATGAGACAGGCACTATCAATTATCTCTAATATGCAATGAGAAAACAGTGCACAGAGATATTAAGATATTTTCCCAAGTTCAGTCAACCCATAAATGACAGAATCAAAATCCAAATGAATGCCACCTGATTCCACAGCCTGTGCTCTTAATCACTTCTCTTGGCTACCCAATTTGTCTATGTCAAGTGTAACTGAATGTTTCTACATTTTAAAGGATTTAGACATTATCCATGTGTAACAGAATTAGAAGGCTTATCCACCAGCATTTTAAATTTGTTTTTCATAATTGAAATACTGAAAAATAGACATTTACCTTCACTATGTGTCATTCTGCTATCAAATTCCTTGAGCTTTTTCCTATTTAATGGAAAAGTCTAATTACAAAAGTAATATAGATATAGTATGTGTTGATCTCTAGTTCAAAAAGAAAAGAAAAAAAAATAAATAAAACCATGACCAATTTACATGCTAATGAACTGCATGTGGAGCCAGACTAACAAAGTAGCATCCTTGAGAGGAACTTCAAGCATTCTCCACTGAAAGGCAGATACCATCAGAGGACCAGCATCTAAGTGTGCATAGAATGAACAATTTATTATCCTGCCAAAGGTAGTAATGTTCATCCCTGAGTACTGATGGCTTTTAGCCAGTAATTTTAATAGTCATTCTAATTCTGGAGTTTTCCTTTGGACATCTACTTCATCTGCAACTTCTTACAAATAAATCAAGTCCAAGGCTCACAGCATAGACCATTAGACAGGCATTGCTGCTTTACAGTATTTTTTAGAATCTTTAGGAAAAAGACATCCTCAAAGATTACTCATATTAATGTTGGAAAACAAATTCATACTAAAATATCTGCATAAAGTTTACAAAGGTCATAGAGAAACCAAGATATAGAAGTGTTGACTTGTCAGACTAGTTAAAAAATTATTACAAATGTTATCTCATACCTAATTCCTAAACTATAAATTGCTTTACTTAAAAAAAAAGAAAATAAAAATATTCCATTCAGTAAAAAAAAAAAATACTGAAAACTGTTCTAGTTATTTAAAGAATACAAAAATCTATTCTTAAAGAAAGGAATAAAATAGCTGCTATTTCTTTCCATCAAAATGGCTAAAATAATTGGTTACCACTTTTGGGAAACGAGCATCTTGCTTCCTTATGACTTATATTCTTAGTTTGGTGTATTCAAAACAACTTATGGAAACAGAGACATTACTAATATAATATTAATATGTTCATTCAAGGTGCCTTTGCTGCCTTATTCTTTTGGTTTTTTGGTTACTTGGTTTTTTCTTGTTGCTGCTGCTGCTGTTGTTGTTGTTGTTGTTGTTGTTGTTTTACAAGAAACTATTTGAAGATTTTTCAAGATCAATGATAATCTCTGGGTTGGCTGTCAAATTAATTAGGTAAGCTGAAAGGGGTCACCTGCAATACTTCAGTGTATTTTCAGCCTACTCTTTTTAA
Organism: Theropithecus gelada; assembly: GCF_003255815.1. Classification (NCBI taxonomy): domain Eukaryota; kingdom Metazoa; phylum Chordata; class Mammalia; order Primates; family Cercopithecidae; genus Theropithecus; species Theropithecus gelada. Next base: position 93,152,027 of record NC_037673.1, on the reverse strand, counting down.
TTTTAAACAATACAAACAATTTAACTTAGAATGTTTAAAAATAAATAAATACAGGGCCAAGAAGAGTTCACATTCCCTAGTCCTTTATAACTTTTTCAGGAATTTCTAACTCCTGATTCAGGTTAACAATTCTTACATTATTAAATAAATTCTAGGTGAGAACTTCAAGGCAATATGAATGAGGATTAACATTTAGTAATGGCATTTATTGTAATTTTAATCACATAAACATGTTGTTTTCTAAATTTATTCTAAATCACAAAAGTCTGAAGTGCAAAGAAGCTTAGATATGATCTAGTTAGACACACACACACCCCAATTTTAAAACTGAAAATAAAGGGTGGCTCTAGTTCACACACTGACTTTGGGAATTACAACTACCCAGGTTTTCTTCTTGACTTCTGGTTCAATATTCTGTATTGTACTGTAAAGGACTAGGGAATGTGGACTCTTCTTGACCCTGTATTTATTTATTTTTAACCATTCTAAGTTAAATTGTTTGTTCTGTTTACAATTTAAAACAATATGCTGAAAATACAGCAGTTTGGTGGGAATAGCAGATTTAGATGTGGTTCTTCAACCAATTTGCTTTTTTTCATTAAGCCAGTCAACCTACATGCTACAAGTCTCAGTTTTTTTCATCTGTAAAATGGGGACTGAACTAAATAATTTCACAGGGCCACTACGAATTTAATCTGTGGTTTTAAACTTTTGCCTGTGTGAATGTAAGGAGGATAAGAACAAGATTTAACTGTTCTAGAGATCACCACGGATCTATGCTTGCTGTCAACATTTTTACTTTAGAGAAAGAAAAGTGGAAAAGTCAGAAAAAAAAAGTTCTCATAAGAAGCTAGATACTATAGTTCTATCAGAAGTATAATGAAATTACCTGGGAGAGTTTGGACTTTAAGGTATTTTTTTTCAATCATTGGGACAAATAGGAATAGCAACTATTTAAAATTTACAAGCAGTTTTTCTGCTATCAAAAGGGGGATATATTTAAATTTACCTAGAGGAAGAGTTTTTTCCTTTTGATGTGATGAAGGATGCCCCCTGTGTTATTAGTTCTATAAATTTAGAGTGAATAGTTTATAAATTTATAGAACTAATAGTAATTGAAATTTTCTGAAGTCTGTTTGAAATTTTCTAAAGGCTCCAAGAGATTGAAATACTGTCCATGAAATTTCAAACATGTATTATTGGGCACAGGAGGGAACCTGGAGATTATGTCTACTAAGAAAAAAATTTATTTAAGTATACATTTGGACTGTTGTCTATTAGTTCGTGCTCTTAAACAATGGTGGGTTTTCTTCTTTGAGAAGTTATTTGCAGAACATTGAGACCTGTAATGGAGAAGTCCTAAGACAGATTTTGTCCTTCATCTTAGGCTACAGGAGAGACTCTGTGGTAGATGGCTATATTAATAGCACCAATGAGTGATACTTCCTAGTATCCACAATGTTTTGTTGTCCTATGTTGACACTGGATTTGACCATGTTACTTGCTTTGGCCAACAGGACAACAAACATTGTACTTTGAGAGCACCAAATCCTGGCCACTAGACCACCAGGGAAGACATGACTTTGAGATACAATGCTATTAAGACACTCTGGTCTCCATTGAAGTCCTATCTAGCCTTGTGGAAGATGAAAGATCACACAAAAAGAGATACCAGCCACTGCAGTTGTCTCAGCTGAGCCCAGCCTCCAGCCAAATTATAAGCCACTTGAATGATCCCAGATACAGCAAGCAGAAAGACCACCATGACAAGGAATTGTGAAAAATAGTAAATTTCCCAAGTTTTAAGTTACTAGGTTTTGTGTTGGTTTATTAGACAGGAAAAGATAATTGAAACAACTTGAGATAGGTTTCTTCTAAATGTAATGTATATTCTGTCAATAATCCTGCAGAAGTAAATTCTGGCACAGTTAGGAAGATATGATAACAATCATTAAATTGGGCAAGGACTAAAGAAAAATAATTATCCTTCTTCAGGGTCCTGGGTTTATTTGCAGTAGAAGACAGCAATACCCAGAGAGCTGCTGGAGATACTCAGAGAAAAGTAGAGTGATAAATTGGTCTCTGTCATGAAAAACTAAACTAGAAGCATAACAAAGAAGCAACTCAGTCAAGTGATGAGGATCATGACGGGACTGAGAACTTATAGCATTTTAGAGTATTTTGCCTCCCTTCCATTATGTACTAGGCATACTATTTCTTTTTCTCTTTTTCAGTATTCTTTCATGTAACACTTTCTTTAATCAGTAAGAGGCATTCTCATTTTGTTTGCAAAGATGAGGATGGTTGAAACTGGAATGAAAACTGAAAAGAAAAAAATTGCTTAACAACAAGGTTAAGGTGGTACAACTCCCTTGAATTTATAGATAGGAAATAGAATTAGCCATTTATATTTAATGTAATTATCAATATAATTGGGTGTACATCTAAGTTCTTGATATTTTTTCTATTGTCCATATGCTTTTTGTTACTTTTCCCATTTCCTTGCCTTCATTTACATTAATTGATTGCCGTCTGATATGGTTTGGCTTTGTGTCTCCACCTAAATCTCATCTCAAATTAAATTATCCATGTGTTGAGGAAGAAATCTGTAATCTCCACATATGGAAGGAGGGAGGTAAGTGGGTCCTGGTGGTGGTGTCGCCCATGCTGTTCTTATGATAGTGAGTCAGTTTCACAAGATCTGATGATTTTATAAGTGTTTGGAAGTTCCTCCTTCACTCTTCTCTCTCTTGCGACCTTGTGAAGAAGGTTCTGGCTTCCCTTCCACCTTCCACCATGATTTCAAGTTTCCAGAGGCCTCCTTAGCCATGTGGAACTGTGAGTCAATTAAACCTCCTGTCTTTATAGCTACCACCAGTCTCAGGTAGCATGTGTTTAACAGTGTGAGAACAGACAAATACAGTAGATTGGTACCAGTAGAGTCGGGTACTACTATAAAGATGACCTGAAAATGTGGAAGTGACTTTAGAACTGGGTATTGGGAAGAGATTGGAAAGTTTAGAGGGCTCAGAGGAAGACAAGAAGATGTTAGAAAGTTTGGAATTCCCTAGAGGCTTATTGAAGGGTTTTGACCAAAATTCTCATAGTGATATGGACAATGAAGTCCAGGCTGAGGTGGTCTCAGATAGAGATGAGAAACTTCTTGGGAACTAGAGTAAAGGTCACTCTAACTATGCTTTAGCAAAGAGACTGGTGACATTTTGCTCCTGCCCTAGAGATCTGTGGAACTTTGAACTTGAAAGAGAAGAACTGAAATTGGAACTTATGTTTAAAAAGGAAGCAGAGCATACACATTTTGAAAATTTGCAACCTGATAATGTGACAGAAAAGAAAAATACATTTTCTGGGGAGAAATTCACACTGGCTGCAGAAATTTGCATAAGTAATGAGGAGTGGCATATTATTCACCAAGACAATGAGAAAATGTCTCCATGGCATGTCAGAGATCTTCGCAGCAGCCCCTCCCATCACAGACCCAGAGGCCTAGGGGGAAAAAAATGGTTTCATGGGCTGGACCCAGGGCCCCACTGCTGTGTGCAGCATCGGGACTTAGTGTCCCGCATCCCAGCTGCTCCAGCTCTAGCCATAACTAAAAGGTGTCAAGGTACAGCTCAGGCTATTGCTTCAGAGGCTGCAAGTCCCATGCCTTGGTGGCTTTCATGTGGTGTTGGGTGTGCAGGTACACAGAAGTCAAGAATTGGGGTTTGCAAACCTCTGCCTAGATTTCAGAGGATGTATGGAAATGCCTAGATGTCCAGGTAGAAGTCTGCTGCAAGGGCTGAGCCTTCATGAAGAACCTCTGCTAGGGCAGTGCAGAAGGGAAATATTGGGTTGGGGTCCCCACATAGAGTCCCTACTGGGGCACTGCCTACTGGAGCTATGAGAAGAGGACCACTGTCCTCCAGACTCCACAATGGTACATCCACTGATAGCTTGCACTGTGCAGCTGGAAAAACTGCAGGCACTCAACACCAGCCCATGAAGGAGCTGTGCAAGTTAGGGGAGCCCACTCCTTGCATCAGTTTACCCCAGATGTGAGACATAAGGTCAAAGGAGATCATTCTGGAGCTTTAAGATTTAATGACATCCCTACTGGAGTTTGGCCATGCATGGGGCCTGTAGCCTCTTTGTTTTGGCCAAGTTCTCCCATTTGGAACAAGAGAATTTACCAAATGCCTGTACCTCCATTGTATCTAGAAGGTAACTAATTTGTTTTTTATTTTACAGATTCATAGGCAGAAGGGACTTGCTTTGTCTCAGATGAGACTTTGGACTGTGGACCTTTGAGTTAATGCTGAAATGAGTTAAGACTTTGGGGAACTGTTGGGAAGGCGTGACTGGCTTTTAAGTGTAAAAAAACATGAGATCTTGGAGGGGTCAGGAGCAAGGTGATATGGGTTGGCTCTGTGTTTTCACCCAAGTGTCATCTCAAATTGTAATCCCCACGTGTTGAGGAGGGACATGTAATCCTCATGTGTTGAGAGAAGGAGGTGGTTGGATCATGGAGGCAATTTCTCCCATGCTGTTCTCCTGATAGTGGGAGAGTTCTCTTGAGATCTGATAATTTTATAAGTGTTTGGAAGCTCCTTCTATGCTCTTTTCTCTCCTGCTGCCTTGTGAAGAAGGTGCTTGCTTCCCCTTCGCCTCCACCAGGATTGTAAGTTTCCTGATATCTCCCAGCCATGTGGAACTGTGAGTCAATTCAACTTCTTTTCTTTATAGTTTACCCAGTCTCAGGTAGTATCTTTATAGCAGTGTGAGAATAGACTAATACACCATCTTGGCTTGTTAAATATACCTTTTAGTTTTATGTTATTTTGGTGATTTCTCTAAGCTTTATAAAATACAGTTTTAACTTATTATAGTCTTCAAATAATGCTATACTATTTAACTTAAAGAGTACGAGTATAACAGCAACATATTTCCATTTACCTCCATAAATTTGACAGTAAAGCATATTGTCATATGCTTTACTCCCACATAAGGCAGAATGCCATGTTTATATTTTTGCTTTAAATAATTTTTTTTAATTTTTAAGTGGGAAAGTATGTTTTATGTTTCCCTATACCATTCTAGCATTATTCCTTCATTTATTTAGAATCACATTACTATCTGTTATTATTTTGCTTTTCGTTAAAAAACTCCATTTAACTTTTTTTTTCTTTCGGAACCCAAGTCAGCTAGTGATAAATCTTTTAGCTTTTGCTTGTCTTACGTCTTAATTTTGTCTTCATTTATTAATTTTTTTTCTGAATAAAGAAACCCCTGTTGAACAATTTTCTTTCAATACAGGCATATCTCTGAGATATGTGTTTGGTTCTAGACCACCACAATAAAGGAAATATTACAATAAAATGAGTCACACAAATTTTTTGTTTGCCAGTGCATATCCCAGTATTTCCCAGTGAATGTTTATACTATACTGTAGTCTATTAAGTGTGTAATAGCATTATGTCTAAAAATACATTCTTTAGTTAAAAATACTTTATTACTCAAAAATGCTAATGATCATCTGAACCTTCCATGAGTCATAATCATTTGGCAGTGTAGGGTATTGCACAATGTTGATGGCTGCTAACTGATCAGAGTGGTGATTGCTGAAGGTTGGGGTGACTGTGGCGATTTCTTAAAATAAGACAACAATGAAGTTAGCCACATTGACAGACTCTTACTTTTACAAAAAATTTCTCTGTAGTACATGATGCTGTATGATAGCATTTTACCCACAGTAGAACTCCTCACCACTGTTTTATCAACTAAGTTTATGTACTATTCTAAATCCTTTGTTGTCATTCAAACAATGGTCCAAGCATCATCACTAGGGATAGATTTCATCTCAAGAAACCATTTTCTTGTTCATCCATAAGAAGCAACTCCTCTTTCATTAAACTTTTGTCATGAAATTGCAGCAGTTAAGTCACCTCTTCAAAATTCACTGCTAATTCTAGTTCTCTTGATATTTCCATCACATTCGCAATTACTTCCTTCACTGAAGCCTTGAACTCTTCAGTCATTTATGATGTTTGGAAATAACTTTTTTTCAAACTCCTGTTAATATTGATGATTTAATATCCTCCCATGAATTATGAATATTCTTAATTGGATCTAGAATAATGAATCATTGTCAGGAGGTTTTCAATTTACTTTGCCCAGTTCCATTATAGCAATCACTATCTATGTCAGTAATAGCTATAGAAAAATGTATTTCCTAAGTAGTAAGACTTGAAAGTCAAAATTACTCCTTAATCCATGGGCTACAGAATGGATGTTGTGTTATCAGGCATGAAAACAACATGAATCTCTTGCACCTCTCCGTCAGAACTCTGGGGTGACTTGGTGCAATGCCCATGAGCAGTAATATTCTGAAAGAAATATCTTTTTCTTCTGAGCAGTAGGTCTCAATACTAGGCTTAAAATATTCAGTAAACCATGCAGTAAATAGATATGCTGTCATTCAGGCTTTGTTGTTCCATTTCTAGAGCACTGGCAGAGAAGATTTAGCATCAGTCTCAAAGGCCCTAGGATTTTTGGAAGGATAAATGAGCACTGCCTTCAACTTAAGTCACCAGCTCCATCCACCCCTAACAAGAGTCAGCCTGTCCTTTGAAATTTTGAAGCCAGGCATTGAAATCTCCTCTATAGCTATAAAAATTCTACATGGCATCTTCTTCCAAGGCTGTTTTGTCTACATTAAAAATCTCTTGTTTAGTGTCACCAGTTTCATAAATTATCTTAGCTAGATCTAGATAACTTGCTGCAGCTTCTACATCAGTATGTGCTGCTTCACTTTGTACTTTTTATGTTATGGAGACAGTTTTTTTCTAAACCTTCATTAACCAGCCCCTGCTGGCTTCAAACGTTTCTTCTGCAGCTTCCTAACTTCTCTTGGTCTTTCTAGAATTGAAGAAATTTAGGTTTTGCTCTGGATTAGGCTTTGGTTTAAGGGAATGTTGTGGCTGGCTTGATCATTTATCCTAATCATTCAAACTTTGTTCATATCAGCAATAAAGCTGTTTCACTTTTTTATCATTTGTGTGTTCCCTGGGGTAACACTTTTAATTTTCTTCAAGAACTTTTTCTTTGAACTCACAACTTGGCTAATGCTGGTGCAGGAAGTCTTGCTTTCAACCTGTCTTAACTTTCAACATGCCTTCCTACCTATGATTAATCATTTCTAGCTTTTGATAAAGTAGGAGATGTGTTAACTCTTCCTTTTACTTGTACACCTAGAGATCATTATAAGGTAATTAATTGGCCTGATTTCAATATTTTTGTGTCTCAAAGAATAGGAAGGCCTCAGGCCAGAGAAAGAGATGGAGGAATGGCCAATTGGTGGAGCAGTAAGAACACACAAATCACTTATGGATTAAAGTTATCATCATATGGACACAGTTTGTGGCTCCCCAAAACAATTACAATAGTAGCATCAACAATCACTGATCACAGATCACCACAGCAAATGATAATAAAAAGCTTGAAAATATTGCAGAAATTTCCAAAATGTGACACAGACACAAAATGAGCGTATGTTATTGAAATAATGGTACCAGTAGACTTGCTTGACACAGGGTTGCCGCACAAACCATCAGTTTGTTTAAAAAAAAAAAAAAAAAAAAAAAGCAATATCTGCAAAATGCAGTAAAGTAAAGCACAATTAAAGGAGGTATGCCTTGAAATAGTTTGGATGTTGTCCCACTCAAATTTCATGTTGAAATATAATCCCCAATGATGGAGGTGGGGCCTGGTGGGAGGTGTTTGGATCATAGGGGCAGCTTTCTCATGAATGATTTAGTAGCATACTATGGGACTGTCCTCATGATGGTGAATGAGTTCTCATGCAATTGGATCATTTAAAAGTGTGTGTGGCACTTTCCCCCACCTCTTTCTTGCTCTTGCTTTCACCATATGATATGCCTGCTCACTCTTCCCCTTCTGCCATGATTATAAGTTTCCTGAGGCCTGCCCAGAAGCAGACCAGATGCAAGCATCATGCTTCTTGTGTAGCCTGCAGAACCATGATCAAGTTAAACTTCTTTTCAAGTTACCCAATCTCAGGTATTTCTTTACAGCAATGCAAGAACCGGTTGATATATGCCTGTACTTTAAAAATGACTCTCTACTATCTTCTGGCTTGCATAGTTACTGATGATAAGTTTGCTATAATTTTTGTCTGTATTCTTCTGTATGTAATGTGTCTCTTTTTCCTAGATATTTGTAAGATTTTTTCTTTATATCTGGTTTTTAGCAATTTGACTATGATGTGTCTTGTAATTTTGTTTAGTTTTATTTTGCATAGGGATCCTTAAGACTCTTGAATCCATAAATTATGGTTTCCATAAAATTTGTAAAATCTTCAGCCATTATTTTTTCAAATGTTTTTCTGACTTCACCACAATATCCTCTTCTCTAAGGCTCTAATTACACATTTACTAAAACTTGATATTGCAACAGCATTCAGCAACCAACAACATAAAATTCTGAAATTATGTCATGCAATGAAAAATTATTAGGCATGCAAAGAAGCAGGAAAATCTGACCCACACAAGAAAAAAAATTCAAATTAAAAAAAAAACTGAAATTACTGGTGCTGGTTTTGCTTTTGTTTTATTTTTGTATCATTCAATTTGGATAGATTATATGTCTTTGTCTTCAAGTTTGCTGATCTTATCTTCTGCAGTGTCCGATCTGTTCATCTGTTCCAATCATTTTTTATTTCATATATTTTATTTGTTATCTTTGAAGTTCAATGTAAGTTCTTTTAATTTCTTCTAATTCTCTCATTATTTTTATCTTTTCTTCTACCTTCTGGAACATATTAAAATTGTTTATAATAGCTGTTTTAATGTTCTTGTCTACAAGTTTCATCATCTTTGTCATTTCTGGGTCTGTTTGTATTAAATTTGAGTTTTTCCTGATTGTTGGTCATATTTTCTTGCCTCTTTGCTTGCCCGATAATTTTTTATTAGATGACAGAATATTATGTTGTTGTTTGCTAGATTTTGTTGCATTCCTTCAAATCTGAGTATAGTTAATTTATGTAATAATTGTATTCTTTAAAATCTTGCTTTTAAAATTTGCACAACAGGCTAAGAGCATTCTTGAGTTAATTTACGTCCGTTAGTAATCACTTTGAAGATTCTATAATGCTGTGAATATTTTGTGAGCTTTCTATTGTGATTTGTGGAAATATAAACTATTCCAGTCTTGTAAAAACTCTGGAAAGAGTTTGGAAAGCGTTTCATGCATCTCTTCTGGTGACACTGTTCCTAGCCCCTGGTAATGCCTTCTCATGCATGCTCAGATCAGATTTAGCCAAAAAATGTGAATGTATCTCTCCCTCTCCTTTCTTTTTACCTCCCTCTCTCTCTCCCTTTCTCTCTCTCATTCATTCTTCATCCTCCCCCTACTCCAGTACATCACCCACCAAATTGTAGCCTTGATAGCCTCTCTGAACTCTAGCCTCTGTCTCTTTAATTTAGCAAGACTGTCAGGCTGTCTTTGGGTCCACGCTAATCTGTATCACAGCTTGAAAACCATTCCCAGGATAGTAAGCAAGAAAACTTGTAGGTTTTAACACATTAGTTTTCTTTCTCTTAGGGAACTTCGTTCTGTGCACTTTGTTTTTCAATACTTCTTTTCTTTTCTTTTTTTTTTTTTTTTTTTTTTTTTTGAAACAGAGTCTCACTCTGTCGCCCAGGTTGTAGTGCAGTAGCACGATCTCAGCCCACTGCAACCTCCGCCTCCCATGCTCAAGCAATTCTCCTGCCTCAGCCTCCCAAGTAGCTGAGATTACAGGTGTGCACCACCATGCCCACCTAATTTTTGTATTTTTAGTAGAGACAGATTTCACCATTTTGGCCAGGCTGGTCTCGAACTCCTGACCTCAGGTGATCCACCTGCCTCTGCCTCCCAAAGTGCTGGGATTACAGGCATGAGCCACTGTGCCCGACCCTGAAGACCTTTCTTTTACATACTATTGCCAGCATTCTAGCTGTTTAAGGAAAGAGTGTTAATCCAGAGTCTATTACTGTAGCTTGGCCAGAAGTAGAAAGGAGACAATTCTTTAGTTTGTTTCTTGGTTGTTTGGCTGGTTGGTTGGTTGGTTCGACTTTTTTTTTTTTAACATTGTTTTATTTTGTTGGTAGGAGGAGATCTCCTAAATTCTAGCAGCTCATCTAAAAGAGCCAGGCCAGGTAGATGCCAATCTATTGTCAGAAATTAAGAGAAAAGGCCTATATCATGCATAGGATAGACTATCCAGAGATTCTACCCCAAGACCAGTAGTATTTCTGAAGACATCCCCAAAAGAACGGTTGTGTCTGTCCAGCCTGTGCCTATCTAGGCTGTGCTTGGGGCTAACACCCAATTGTCAGTCCCACCTGAGGTGGGATCATGATTGCACATATGAAAACCAGCAAGCAAAAGCCAAATGAACCTTCTTTGAGCACATGAGGGAAAACCCTTGAAGGGATGTCAGCAATTGAAGGGCAATTCTGTGAAGGATTCCAGTTTCTGGCAATAAAGCAAGTGCTTTGTGCCATTATATTGTGTTTGTTTTTATGGGTTATATAATAATAAAAAACCCCATACTAGAAAAGATTTAAGTAGAATTTCTTGCCAAAAGAACAATCTGGTATTCTCTCCCTGTGGAGGAGTACAAATCAGCCAGCTGGGGCAGCCCAGCTGCATATGTACTGGGTTGAATAGCAGGCTGGTGTACAGCCTGAGGCATCAATCACCTGCACTCCATCTCCCTGCTAATGGAGCAGGAGAGTGAAGCATGAATGGGCTCCTTTCTCCCTCTCTCTCACTCCCACTCTCTTTCTCTCCTTCCCCCTTCCTCCTTCCTTCTCCATATCCCTTTTCCTTCCTCTTTTTCTTCTTTTCCCTCTGTCCTTCTCTCTCTTTTTCTTCCAAGACAGAAGTCCCATTAAGATAATCTAGGCTACAAAATTACATAATAATGCAATAATAATAGATGAGAGTAGGGTGGCAATATTGGTGCTTTTTATTTTCTTTATGCTTTTCTATATTTCCCAGTTTTCTACACTAAACATATAAAACAGTAATAATAAAACTTATTTGAAGAGAACACACAAAAATGTTATCTTCCAGGAACCTAGCTTAATTCCCTAATATAGAGCAAATAATAGGTGTCTGTTTAATAAATGAGGAAAAGTAGTAATGTTTGGAGGTAAGAAAAACAGTGACACTCTCTATTAGTTTTTTTAATTGCAACAATTCTGTTCTCTTTGATCCTTTCAGAACTCGCAACTGTTCTAAAGTGCCTCCTTGGGTTTCCAGCTTTCCATTTTAAGAAAAGCAAGCGTCACACTTTCTATAACATATGACATTGCTAATCGTCATGAAGTAATTTAACCTCTATATAAATTAACCCCATATCCCAAAATATAAAAGTTGCCAATGCTAAATCTAATTCCTAAAGATAACTCTAGAATCACCTTGCCAATAGCAGACTGCTTAGTGCTAGGTCATTACTTTGAGGATGGCTGTTTCTCAGCAAACACCTCAGATCCTGCTGGGAGCTGGCTTTCCCTCAATGCCATCTTCAACTTCTCTACAAAAGACATTTAAATCAGTGAAAAGTTTACTAATAAACCTATACATGAATAAAGAAGAGGGGCTTGTTTCCTTTTTCTTTGGTTGGAAGTAAACACCAGCGTATATCTCATAAAACCATTTACCCTTATTGAAAGTTAAAAATATAGTGAGAATATGCACATAAATCAGAGAGTTATCAAAAACTATTTAGGAAAAAAATGTTTAACATATTCTAGTTGAATGAATTGAACACACTGATCTAACAGCTGTACTACACCATACTGGGGGCAACTTTTAAATGCATTTGCAGATGTGGAAGCTCACTGCCTACCAAAGCACATGTTCCCAATGGTGTTCTTATCATCCTTATGCTACCTGTCCCACCACCCACGCACGTATTTCGTATCTTTCTGGGGCAACTGCATATAGTAGGTCTTCAACAAACATGTTACATTGAATAATATTTTTGTATTAGAACTATGAAATCATTTGACATAACATGTATTTAAAGTAAAAATTGACACTCACTTTAGTTCTGCCATATGAAGCTACTCAGAAACAATGTATTCGCTCTTTTACTTGCCACCCTACGTAGTCATTGTCTTTTCATTTGTGTACATCCCCTAAAGGTAGAGAGTATTTCAACCACTGCCTGCTGCTTCCCTATGCCTTCCACTAAGAGCTGAATTCATTCATTCATTCATTCATTTTTTCACGTACCCCTCCATCCATCTATTCAAGAAATCCATGGAACATGCAAATATTTGAAGACAGTCTTCACATTCTTCCTAAGTCTTCTCTTCATCTAACTAAATATTCTCATTATCTTCTTTATCATTCTTATTGTGATATGTGTTCTCAAGGGATATTGAGAGACCAGAATCAGGGAGTGGGAGGGAAGAACTATTCCCTCTCTTGTTCTAAGTCCAAGCTTCCACTATTACAACATTCAGAACACTCCTTCAAAATGGATAAAAAAGATATTTTGAGAACACAGTAATAAAAAAATTTAATATCTAATAATCTAGTAAAATGGAATTATAGTTTTAAAATACCATTATGCTACTGAAAGGTACTTTAGGGGAGGTATTATGTGTAATGGCATGTAAGCCTATTTTTTGCCTACAAGTTATATTTTACTTTTCTAAACTTTAGAAATTCATTAACATTAAAACTCTAAGGGATCACCAATTGTCTTTTTGATGTTAAAATAACACCAGCAAATGCAGTATTATATCTTTCTAAGCTACTGCTTAGTATTTCAGTGTTATAGCATGATCATCCTTAAACTGTGCAACAGAGAACCAACTCAGTAATCAGTATTGATCTTGTAACTCCTCTGCACATAATGACTTCAGTGGGGCTAGTGCTTTTCTACTGATAGCTCTCAGAGCTTTAAAAATAATAATACTCGCAAAAGACTGAGGACAAACATTACAGCTATATCTTTAAAAATACTGCATGATCCATGTCTTGGAAAGGAATCAGAGGGAAGACCACATCCACACCTTAGTGAATAGTAGTTCCTAAAATGCCTACTCAGCCTTATGAAGACTGTAGCCACCAGTCCCATGCCATGTTGAGTGCTCATCTTTGGATATCAACAGAGACTGTCATTGTTGAGCTGCTTATCCTCTCATTAATAAGACAATTAGTATTCACACTATCTACTCTGAATTTATAAAAATAATCCCTCAAACATTTAGGCAGGCTTCCAGCTGAATCTCTAATGTAAATGATTAGACTTAGAGTCAATGGAAGGTGATTTTCTGTGATACAACCAGCTCATGTCAAGACATTTCGGGGCACTTCACTAAAACATACAGATCTTGTGATTCATGTTTTTAAATCTCTGTGGCTGACATGCCCTCACTTGAACAAAGTTCCTTTCCAGATCATGGGGCCTTTCCATTAATGCCTGAAGTTGTATCTTTCTTCTTTAGTCTACATTACCTGGGGGATCAATTGCAAGCAAAAAGGAATTCACTTTAGTAAACCTTGTGACTTCCCTGAATCCACAGAGCCTTCCAGAAATTGAGGCTTTATGGCAGCTCATTATTATCCTAGCCAAGTGTATCCCCCATTGAGCAATTAGGAAATAAAGAGTTTTATTATCTTAGGGACAAGAAGAATGCACTGAAAACTCCATGTAAAGAAAAAAAACATGAAATTTAGTATTTTGTGACATTTTCGTCTAGCCAATGAGAAAATCCTGTATTCACTGCAGATATATAGAAAGATAGCCATTGAATTGAACCAGAAATAAGCCTGAAAACTTTTTTTGCCTTCCCACTCTGCTTCTACATAGCTGCATTATTCATAGCCATTTGTTTTTCCCTTTCAGATGTGGGCTCACACTTTCTGCTTTGGAGCTATTGTTCAAGGCTTATTCTGATAGAAGTCACTAATTTTCTTTTCTGTACTATCATTCCACACCAGGCTCAACTGTATATAGGGTATTTTGAAGTCATGGAAACCACTGAGACAGAGAAAATACATAAAACTTTGGGCATGAATCAATTGAGCAAAACTATAACTATGGCTTAAAAAATGCAGGGGCCTATATATAAGTTGGTATCTTTCTTGATTTTATATTTAATTATAAGCATATGGACCTAATAAAAATCCCCACCCCCCAGTGAGTCATTATTTTACATTTAATTTTCTCTAGTATATACCCTTTTAACTTCTGGGCAAATCAACCTTTAGGTAACAGTCATGTTACTTAAAAATTGATTTATTTGTGTTAGCCTTACTGTACCCATGTAAATTTTTAAAAACTTGGTGTCAAACTAGGCTCTCACTTTCCTGCACATGCATGCATGTATTTTGTTCATGCATACACACACACACACACACACATACACACAAGCACACATTATCTGCCTAATAACACAACCACAACATCAAAAATATTTATTTACAGATGAACAGGTCAAATGGTAGCCCTCTTTACCTTAAACTTCCCTAAAATTGGAACTCTTACTGGGGAGGGAAAACGTAATTTGTTATACAAAGTACAAGGGGTTAAGCTAGGAAGTTTATATAGATAATCCTAATGAGGTAGATAACTAGCTCACATTTCATTACTGTAGCTTATTTCCTGGAAACTGCAGAGAAATTACTGTAAGAATTAGAAAAGCTACTGAATACAAAACATGACAAAAATTAATAAATTCCTTTGAACATATGTGGCAAGCTAAAAGGAAATAGGGCCTTCTCAGGCCACCACTATTCTCCACCTGGCCAATCTCAGCCTCCCTCAAATGTAAATCCGTCTTCAAAAGCCATGCCATTTACTTCCAGGTTTATGGAGAAATAGTCATCTCCATACATCATACATTTTCCACACATCATCTCTTGAGCATGTCTGCTTGATCCCTGCAGTTCTCTGTCCTATGAGAGTTGCTCTACCTCTCTTTCTCCATCACAATTTCTTCTTTACGTCTCTCCAGCCTTCTCTTCCTTCTCCAACATACAGTCAAATGCTATAAGCCCACCTACCACACTAGGAAATCAAAAGTTACCCACAAAAAGAAAATGTAAACCCAATCTGTTACCAAGATCTGCCCACCAGTATTCCTTGGGTGTATCTGGATTGGATGGGAGCTGGCATCAGTCTGGTATTAAGCAAATTGCTCTCTCTGTTCTACCTTCTCATGATGACCACTTTGCTCTTTTTATCCTTTCCATCTCAGCACAATTATCACCTGCTGAGAAATACTCCCCTGAATTATTCGACAGATTCAAATTTTTGTTTTATATTCCCCTTAGGCCCATGTGAACCTCTTTGGTAACACAACACAGTTCTGACAGTGTTTTGTGTAACTGTGCTTAATGTCCACTACATATACTAGACAACATAAATCATAAAGACAACAACACCAGCTCTTGTTTTCTTATCACAAAAAAATAGACTTACCCCCAAAATCTAGTACACTGTCTAGAATATAAAAGGTGCTCAATTAATATTTCTTGAATGAATGAAAGTTTGAATGAATAAATATGTCTATGTGTATGGGTTTATGTAGTCTGTGTTTATAAATAATATTTCTGAAGACTTAGTATTAAGAAAAGCTAAAATAAAATGTTATCGTCTTCAATAGATGTTGTATCACAGCCATAGAATCAGAAGCAGCTGAGGATTTGAATTTATTCACTCCTAGTGTCACTATTCACATTTGCCTGAAATGGTCCCAGGTTTTCATCTCAGTATGATCTTTAGGAACACCCTTTGCTCTCCAAATTATTTTAATTTGATCAACAAATTACATAATTACCTTGCTTGTCATGAAGTGAATTCTTTTCTGGCCCTGGGTTACCGTCTTAGTTCACTCAGGATGCTACAACAAACATACCATAAACTAAGTGACTTATAAGCAAAAGAAATGTATTTCTCCCAGCTCCTGAGACTAAGAAGCCCAAGATCAAGATGCTGGCAGATTTGGTGTCTGGTGAAGAACTGCTCTCTGGTTCACAGATGGCACCTGCTAGCTGTGTCCTCACATGATAGAAGGGGCGAAAGAGCTCCCTTGGGCCTCTCTCATAATGGCACCAATCCCGTTCCTGAAGGCTCCATCCTCATGAACTAATCACCTCCCAAAAAGCTTCACCTCTTAATACCATCGCCCTAGAGGCTAGGATTTCAACATATAAATTAGAGAAGGAACACAAACACTTGGACCATAGCAGTCACTCCGTGAAATGCGTGCTGCATGACAGAGGTCTATTCTAGGGTTCCAAATTTAGATATTTATTTTCTCTCCACATATCTATGAAGACTGTAGATATAATACTAATCTGTTGAAATATGAAAGCACCGAAATTTTGCAGCATCTGTTGAGCTTGGGGAAAAATTACCAGGTAGGATAAATATCAAATGTGATACATTCCATCTTGAAATATTTAAATTCCAAAACAGGACATTACATTATGCATAGGTCCCCAATTGCAATTTGACAGTCTGAGCTTCATATTTTTATCCCACTATTATATTCAGTGATTCATTGCACTTTAGCAGTTGGAATGTTCCCTACTAAAGCTGGCCCCAATTCAAAATTTAGTTAAGTTGCTCAGGGCACAGATGTAAATGACCTACCGGGCCATTAAGTCCAAACTTCACAAGATTGTTCTCAGAATAATGAACACTGTGAAACTTTAAGAATAGATTTCCTTTGGTAAAATCTGGATACAATCCAAGAAGAGTATTCATTGCTTAATTAATATGTAATAATATAACAAATTTAATTTGATGTAAATAATTATTAAATATTAATGAATAAGGTAATGTATACAGTTAAATCCACTTTATGATAAAACCTGCCTAAACAGTATTTCAAATCAATAAGGCATGCCTTCCTTATGCTAGCAAAATAGCATAGAAAATGTAGATTGAAGCTATTATCCATCTTAACTTTTCTACTTTGAAGCTTGTGTCCACAGCAGAAAAAATCAATTTGAGAATATAATAGATAAACCCAGGTGCACATATTACAGCAAACATTACTGGTTCTTTTTTTTTTTTTTTTTTTTTTTTTGACTCCTATTGAAAGTTGCTTATTACAAATTATTCTGTCTGGAATTCTTTTAAGCTTTTTGCTAATAAAAACACAAACTAACAGAACAAATTATTCAGAGATAATTGCAATGCATTATTTAAAGGCCTTAAAACACCTGTCTTCTTTATTTTAAGGTGTCTTACTAAAATATTGGTGTAAATATTCTTACTCCTAAATGGATGTGTTGTGGGGGGTCTGACTATAGTCAGAGAGGGACCTTGTGAAAACTAAAGGAGCCCTGTGAAACCCCAAGTTCATTCACACAAGACTCTGACCATAATAGATGATGGTGATGGCCTTCACTGGGTCTTTTTACTCCCCAAATGTGTCTAATTAAAACTTTAATGGTACCATTGATAAAGGTGAGGGGTAGGAATCTCCAGAGCATCTCAGCCCTCAGTTGACACAGTTGGGTCAGACCAAGAGATTCCAGACCTGGAGCAAGACATGTCTACTGGATGGGCACAGGCCCTTGGGGAACCCAACTGCAGGGCACAAGAAGCAGTGGAGGAGAGGCAAGCCCGTCAGGGGGCTGAAGTGAGAAATCTAGGAGTGGACTAAACACATTCTTTCCATCATTCATTCATCTATCTATTGCAAATATCTATTGCAAATCCACAACATGCTAGGCACTATGTTAGGTATAGTAGTGAGTAAAGCAAACACAGTCCCTGTCCTCAAGGAATTTGCAGTCCAGGAAAAAAGAACACACATTAATTAAGTATTCTTACCAAGGTTTGTATAAATGTGAAATGAGAGAGGATCTCTAAGGGAAAAGGATCTAATTACGTGACAAAACCCCTGGCCTAGACAAGGGGCAGGAAGTAGAATAAGTAAAGCCTGATCAGTTAGACCTGGAGGTTCCTAAAGAGATAACTAAGCACACAGTGGTAGAAAAGAAGATGCCAGCAGGAACTGCCCTCCAGCCAGAAGGAATAGCATGTGCAAAGGTCCTGTGGCAGCGGGGAGCATCATGTATTCACAAATTGACTATGTGGCTGGACTACAGGAAGCACAGTTGGCCGGGAGAGAGAATTGGGCATCAGGAGATATGAAGAATGCTGTCTTCCCCAGAAAATGGAAAAGGAGTCGAAATCTAGGAGCTGCTACCACCGTTGGGATATGGGAGGGTGTTTTCCGGGAAGCCACAGTTAAATTTCAGTTCCTGTATACTAATTGGCAAATTGATCACAACTTAGACATTCTTTTCTATGGAAACAAATGATAAACAAAGTATGACCAAGTTCTGGTGCTTTATGTCCATTTTAAGCAATATAGCTTGCTATAGCCATGTAGTAGAGAGCCAGCATAGCATAGTCTTCGAAATCAGAGAAAGCGGGTCCAAACCTTGCATCTGCCACTTCCCTCCTGTGTGACCTTGATTAGTTCACCTAATTTGTCTGGGGTTCTGTTTTCATCAATTTCACATGGAGCAATGTTATGATTTACCTCACATAATTAAATCATCTTATTTATGTAAAATGCTTATAAGAGTGCTGGGCACATAGTAAGCATGCAATAAACATTAGTCATCGTTGTACTAGGCCAAAGCACTTACCCACCCCCATTGCTAGGAGAGTGAGCTGCAAAAAGCTCATGGCTACACCTCTCCAAAAATAATGTCTTAAGGGATGGGAGAAAGCTCACCCAAGAAATGCTGCCTCCTGAACCAGTTTGAACTGATACGGAATACAGAAGCCTGCCTCACTCCAAGGGGTAAAAATTCTGTGGTCCTACTCACACCCGAGAACTACCTGGAGGACGAAGCTGAGACCCCATTTTTACTTGACTTCTTCCCCTGTCCTAGGCTGCTTCCCTCACAGTTCCCTCCCAAAGCACTCTCAATAAATCACTGATACAAGAATCCTTTCCTTTGCTTCTTGAGAACCTGAACCAAGACAGTTGTCATAATTCATGTGTTAATCTACTCTTTCTCTGAAGCTTCACATTCTTTCTTGACAGACTAAAAGCTTGGCTCAGTTGACTTAAAAAAAATAGGTCTTGGCTAACTGAAGTTTCCACACTCAGTGCTCAATTAGCACCTTTTACAGATTTCTATTGGTTGTGTATTTATTGGTTTGCCTGTCTGACGAGAAGCCCTACCAGAGGATGAACTTCACAAGAGTAAGTGCTGTATGTTAGTTTTTACCCCACCAGATACAGCACATGGTCTCATATAATAACCCAGCAATTCAATTTAATTCACTTAAGTGTAGAGTTGTGCAATAAACAGATTATGACATTACAACCAGAAGCAAATCTCCTATGGAACAGAGAATCTGAGTGCGCTTTAACTTTAAAAATTAACCCACCCTGACCCAAATGACACTTTACCTATTCCAAGCTGCTGGCCCATCTGTTCACTTACACACAGTTTATGAATGCTACCTTCCAGTTGCAGCTGCCTCATTCCTATACAACTTTATAACAGATGTTAAAATCTGATTCTGTAGCATGTTAGGAAATAAATCAGGCAAGAAACCGACAATCAAAATCCTTTTGGGGTTTGAGGAAAATGACTCAGCATACAAAACTCTCCATAGAAGTTCACTACATCCTTAAAATTTAGCTTAAAACACTACTACCTACAATGCACTCATATTCATCACATTAATAGATTTGACACTGAGGCCCAACAAAAGCAAAAATATTCAGAAGGTAGTTTGGGAACAAACAACTGACAATACATTATTTCACAATGTGGGTCCAATGAAGATGTATGGGAAATTTTAAATAAAGAGATATGTGCAAATGAAGTAATTGCTTAATGGAGTCCTATATCTGATGAAATGACTAGAGGAATAATCTGAACTTGAAGAAATTCACAAACCAGGCATTTAGCTCCGAGATGATTGGGAATGCACTGCATATCCATGGCCTTATTTACATACAGTATTCTCCCAGCTGCAAATACAAGATGTGAATCTATAATATGTACCCATCTACTGTATCCACATGTACAATATCTGATGTAATGAAATGGAAACTTCCTTTACTGTCGTAATCAACACATTTATATTCATGCTTCTTCTTTTTATTCATCCTAACTGCTAAGTCACCAGGAGGTACTAGGCAAGACTTTTCACATCCTAAGTCTTGTTTTTCCCTGTAAAATGGAGATAAAGCCCATTTAGTTATCAAGTCTAAATATCCTGCTGATCAGCAATAAAAAAGAGAAAAATATGCCAAATTGAGCATTTTTCTTTTTTAATTTCAAAAGTCAGATAAAAAATGAGCAGCACTTTTGATGTCAGAAATAGGTTAGCAAGAATGCATGTTGAAAGTTGATTTGACCAAATAATTTAAATTGGAATGTCTAATTCACAAAATATGAATTTAAAGAAATAAACATAGTCACATTTTTCTTTCTGAGAAACAGAAAACAGCATATGCTACAACTTTGTTTTCAACAAATAAGGGAATAGTGTCTCATATGTGTATGTGATATCACTGTTTACACATATACACATATTAAGGGTAACATAGAATATATAGGAATTTGTTTTAGAGAGGAGTTTACAGGACAAATTTCAGTGGATAATTTTAAGCACAATGTGAACAGTGCTCTATTTTTCTTCCTGCTAAAAAAGTCATAACGAAACAGTGAAAATCACTTTTTCTCCCTAATTAAAGGCCACATGCTGCCTCTGTAGTAATCACAGATCTCATTAGTTCCCAGTGAGAGTTATGGTATCAATCACATTAAGTAGAGACTTTATATCAGTAATCCCATGTGTTTCATGTGTTTGCATCTTTTGGTTGTTGCAAATAAATTCATTGATTGAAATCTGATTTGTAGAAATTTGTGTTAGCATTTGAAATGTGAAATCATTTTTTTTTTTTTTTCCTGAGAGATGTGGGATGGGGACAGGACAAAATGTGTATTAGGCAATCATGAGCTCCAGTAAAATAAAAATACATGTCTTATTTTTGACATGTGATTTAATACCTTTTCTATAGACAATTCACCATAAGAAACTCAGTGTGATGTTAACGCATTTACAAATAACTGATGCTGTATCTGTACTAGCCTTTCTCCATTAATAATCGCCCCATCCCATAAAAGAGAAGATAATCAAAGATTTAAAAACATATATATTGGTCTCCTGTTCTGTACCTGGCAGTTAAGTTGTTAATGTTATGTCATACTTATGCTATCAGAGTTAATTAGAGAGTGGAAGCCATCGTCCACAGCAGTTATATTTTAAATAATTTGCCAACATGTTAATCCACTGTCTCTTTCCTTCTTAGAGATGAGTTCTCTTTATGTTGGCCAGGCTGGAGTACAGTGGCTATTCACAGGTGAGATCATGGTGCGTGACAGCCTGCAACCCCTGCATTCAAGTGATCCTCCTGCCTCAGCTTCCCATCTCAAACTCTCATTGGGTTCTAATGAGATCTGGGACTCTAGGGCACTCATCCACACCCGGCTTGTCCACTGTCTTAAGCAAATATACTCCAATACACACATTTTAACCTAAAGATTCTCAGAAGCACATTCTGAACATATTTTAAATGCCTTTTAGAGTAAATGGAATGATAAATTCATGTATCAGACTTTTACATTAAACTGTAAGTCCCTAGAAAGTAGGAATTGCGTCATATTCAATTTAGCATTTTTAAACGTATTTATCACTATGGTTTTCTTTCCTTTCCATTGAGTGAATAAATGCTATATATGGTAATAGCTAAATATTTATTGAAGTAAAGAATATTTTATTGTATGTGGCAAACAGACCCTAGAGTGACCTCCAATGATTCCCATCTCTTGTTCATACCTTCGTGTCCAATCCCCTCCCACTGAGTGCAAATAGGACCTGTAACCTGTGACCTGCAACTTGCTTTTTTTGTTGTTTTCTTTTTTTTTTTTTTTTTTTTATTTTTTTTGGAGACGAAGCCTCAGTCTCACTCTGTGGCCCAAGCTGGAGTGCAGTGTCATGATCTCAGCTCACTGGCACCTCTCAGGCTCAAGTTATTCTCCTTCTTCAGCCTCCAGAGTAGCTGGGATTACAGGTATATGCCACCATGCCCAACTAATTTTTGTATTTTTAGTAGAGACAGGGTTTCACCATATTGGTCAGACTGGTCTCGAACTCCTGACCTCAAGTGATCTGCCTGCCTCAGCCTCCCAAACTGCTGGAATTATAGGCATCAGCCACCGTGCCCAGCCTGCTCCTAATCAACAGAATATGGCAAAGGTCACTCCCAAGAGTAGTTCCTATTTTATAAGACTCTGTCTTAACAGTCTGAGGGAGAGACTCTCCTTGCTGATTTGATGAGGTAAACAGCTGTATTGGAGAAATCCATACAACAAAGAACTATGGGAAGCCTATAGGACCTAAGTGGACTCCAGCTGTCAGCCAGCAAAATGCTAGTCTGCTTCATGTGTGGCCACCAAACATATATTTTAGGAATGTAAAAAACAGATTAAGACTTAACAAAATATCTTGCTGTACAGTAAAATTATTCTTGACATTTCTTTAAAAATAAAATAATGAATGACAGACTTTTTAGAGTTTAGGGTCCAAAGGTTGCAAACACGTGCTCCCAAAGACCAGACAAGAAATATAAACAAGCAAAGCAGGCCAGGTATAGAAAAGCATAGTAGAGCAAGTGCTGCATAAATGGCGATTGTCATTCATTCTCAGTTTAGGAATGTGATAGAAGCTGCCAGACTGCAGCAAGGTAGAGAGCATGTCTTACCTAAACACTGCAGCTACTTCCTGCCTTCAAATGATCATTGCTCCCACTATCACTAGATAGCATTCATTTTTGAAAAAATAAAAAACATTATTATGGGGAAAAATCACCTGCTGTCTAACATTGAAAACCTAATTATTATAAGGTGTTCAGTCCTGACGTGGTCATGAAGTGCTAGTCACATAAAACATACACTCTTATTTGACTCAAGCCCTCAGGTTAGAGCTGAGGAAATAAAGATTCAATAAGGGTCAGTTACCTGTAGAAGGGCCTACAATTAGGAAATAGAAGACTTGGTAATTATAAATCCAGCTCATGCACCTGGAAACTATAATAAGTCATTAGAAATTAAGAATTCACAGGCAATCCTTTTTGAGTATAAATTATTAATCTGTGGCAACTAAAACAAGGTACAGAGAGTTCGTCCGTGGAAATGGCATGCTGGTGAGTTTAAAGAAACCTTATTTGTTTATTTGGACATTCAAAAGATAAAAGCAAAATAAATGCAAAATTCATTCAGTGTAAGCATAACAGATAACTATTTACCAGTCACGTGCAATGCTAACAGTGTTTTAAATATTCATACGCTTCGGAGTCAGGCTGTCAGCTGTCTCCTTTGTCTGAATCACACTGCCTTCCACTAACAGAGAGTGAATGTCAAACCACAGCTGGGCTTCTTGGGATACAGGCAGTTCAGGGATTCATGATAAACATGTTTCTCCTCAAGGTTCTCAGTAGTAATGGGATAAAAGAAACCCAGCATCCCATCTTCATGTGCAGAGTCACCCAACCTTTCACTCAGCTGTCGTTTTGGTCTCTCACTCAGCTGTTGCTGTGGTTTATAACTTA
Source organism: Theropithecus gelada (assembly GCF_003255815.1). Taxonomy (NCBI): domain Eukaryota; kingdom Metazoa; phylum Chordata; class Mammalia; order Primates; family Cercopithecidae; genus Theropithecus; species Theropithecus gelada. Next base: position 93,128,337 of record NC_037673.1, on the reverse strand, counting down.
GTGGCATATAACTCAGATTTCAGGTCTGATCATTCCAGTAATAACTGCCCAGATGTGAAAGTGTGGATAATCAACAGTATTATTGTATCCTGGGTGGTCAACAGGGAACAGGTACACACAGTCGTATGATTTACAACTCAGGCAAACTGACTGGTGGATACACTCAGAGTGCCTAATAGCATAGATTTTTAAAAGGGAAGAAATATCAGTAGCAGTTTTTTTCTTCTTAGGAAAATTCAATGGATTTTTAGATTTGCATTAATTATATCACTGTGCTTATTCAATATACTGTTAAGAAGACTCAATATTTAGCTGAGTCATTATTTACAACAATTGAAAAATAGCAAAATGGCCTAACTTACTAACTGAAAAAGTTGTGAATTTGGCTTTGGGGAACATTATGGAATTTTTCACTCATCATGTGTACTAAATCCCTGTTGTAGGAATGAATCACTAAGTAGCTCTAGAGGGAAAGGGAAGGCATTGGGAAAGTAGCCAAATGTATCTTAATTTGATAGATTGAACCCCTGCCTTTCATTTGTAAAGATTGTCTACGGCCTCGTCCTTTGAAGAAACCCTCCATTTCATCCACGTTGCTGGTTCCTAACAGAGAATCCTCCCTGCCCTTCCCCCTCACCAAAAGAAAACAATTTGGAAAAATTTTATTTTCCTTTTCATATTATAAAGTTTATTAAAGTAGTGTGTACACAGGCCCAAAACAAACAAACGAAAAACAACTTAGTACAGAAAGGTTTATCTTGAAAAGCAATTAATAACTATTTGTAATGTTTTTTCTGTCCCCTATTTGTTCTGGCAAAAGAGAAACCCTTAAATTCTGCTCATTGTTCCTGTTTCAGTTATAATGCTGATAATCCTTAAATTTTAAAAGAAAATCTTGTGCATTATTTCGAGATTTATTAACTGTCATATATCATTTATTGACTTTTTGCTATGATAAATGAGGATAAAACTGACTCTCTAGAAGCACTACTCTGGTTCATAATTGAGTAGGAGTGGTCAATCCTCATTTTATTTTTCAAAACAAAGAAAAAAATGTTAAACTAGTAGCATGCTTTTCTATCCAGGATGTCTTTTAAATCATTTCCAAAGACACTGCTACTTTAGGCATCAGTGAACTAGAATTCTATAGAGGTATTGGAATGTTGAAACCAAAGAATATGATTGAAGATATGGGCTGGTGGGTCAATTACAACTATAATCTTCTGCTCCCACCTGTTTCACCTACCTTGAATCCCAAGCAATCCTCTCCAGGAAATCTTTTAATTATTCTCGTATGTATCACTTTCTTTTTTTTTTTTTTTTTTTTTTTTTTTTTTTACCATCATATCAAATTTATTATTCCAATGGCACTAGTACAGCTGGAGGTGCTCATGGTGACACCGCACAGGACTTCCTGCCTGCTAGAAATCATCTACCCGCTTGTTCCTTTCCCCTTTCCGGGGCAAAAGCCACTACGGGCCATTTACCCAAATAAACCTCTTAATGTGTTTGTTAAAATGTGTTTGGACATTTGAGTTTCCCTCTGAAGAAATGGAAAAAGTGTTGGGTGTCCCATCCCACCTCCCCCTCCCCGACCAGCCCAGTAAAAGTCCCTGCTAAGAGGGCGTGTCTGCTGCCTCTAGACTCTGGAAACAAATATCGAAAGAAACGGCATCAAGTGTTAAGGTTGAGTGATGGCACGCAGCGGGCCCCGGAAACCTCTCAGGGGAGCGTCGCTGTGTCGGGACAGTCTCCAGGACGTGGTGCTGTGGGTACTGCGAATCCCCAGGGCAGCAGGTGCTGCAGGAAGGGCGGCCTACAATTTGTCCAGGAAGTTGTCCAGGGCCGGAATGCCTTCCTTCAGGCCCTTGCGTTTGCGGGTCTCAGCCACCACCTGGCTGGGGCGGCTGCTGTTGTCAAAGGGGTCTCCGGGCAGGATCTGCCAGTGGTCGAACACACACTAGGGGAAGGCCTGGCCGCCCGTGTTGGACCTCAGGTCAGCGGTGAAGCCAAAGGACTCGTTGACAGGCAAGTAGGCCTTGACGACAAACATGGGGGTGCCGGCCACTTGGGACTCCTCGAACACGTGGCCCCGCTTCCTGTTCAAAACTCTGTAGATGCCATCGACCACTTGCTCTGGACACTGGATCTCCACAAGGTAGATGGGCTCCATGAGGCGCTGCTGGGCGGTCAGAACGCTGGCGTAGAGGCAGCGCCAGGCTGTGGGGATGATCTGGTCTCCCCCTCGGCTGATGGCGTCAGCATGCAGGGTCACTTCGTGGACGTCAAGCGCACACCCCGCATGTTCTCCTCACACAGCGCACCCTCCTTGGTGGCCCACTGGAAGCCGGCCACCACACTGTCCTTGATCTCGTTGAGGTACTGCAGGCTCTTGGTGATGTCGGTGAGGATGTTGGGGCCGGTGCCGTCGGGCCCAAAGCACCAGATCTTGCGGGCTTCGGCCACGTCCCACTCGTACTTCTCGGCCAGGTAGCGCGCCTGCTGCTTGAGCTCCTGGTGGGCAGACACCTCGCCTTAATCGATGTCCTCGGCCAGGCCATCGGGGAAGGGCCGCGCCTTCATGTACAGTCGGTTGTGCTTGTTGGGGGACTTGGAGAGGCAGAGCACGTTTGACTCTTCACTGACTGTCTCGCGGTACGAGACGACCGGGTCAGATTTCTTGATGGGGATGCAGGCGTGGTCCTCCTCCAGGTCCTTCAGGCAGATCTCCAGGTGCAGCTCACCGGCGCCCGCGATGATGTGCTCTCCTGACTCCTCAATGATGCACTGCACCATGGGGTCGGACTTGGCCAGCCGCTTCAGCCCCTCCACCAGCTTGGGTAGGTCAGCCGGGTTCTTGGCCTCCACGGCCACTCTGACGACAGCGCTGAGGCTGAACTTCATCACCTGCATGTTGTGTGCGTGCTCGAAGGTGGTGATGGTGCCCATCTTCACCAGGAACTGGTCCACTCCCACCAGGCCCACAATGTTCCCACAAGGCACGTCCTCGATGGGCTCCACATAGCGGCCCATCATCAAGATTGTTCTCTGGATTGGCTTCAGGTAGAGGTCCTCCTTCGTCCTGGGGGTGTAGACCTTCCTGAAGGTCTTCCATAATCCTGACCTTCAGGCCGGTGGAGACCAGCCCCGAGAAGACTCGTCCAAAGGCGTAGAACCGACCTTTGTCGGAGGTTGGCACCATTTTGGAAATATACATCATAAGGGGGCGTTTGGGGTCACAGCTTTTAATGCCCATGGCAGCCTCGTCGTCCGGGGGCCCCTCGTACAGGAACTCGCAGCAGTACTTCTGGGCCGTCACAGGGGAGGGCAGATGGATGGTGATCATCTGCAACAAGGCGTCTCCGGTGGGCAGCCAGTGGCGCATCACAGCCTTCAGCAGGGGTTTGCCTTCTTTATCCTTGTCCTCACTGTCCAGTTTGATGTCCAGTTTCTCTATCAGTTTTGCTGTCTCCTCTTTCTTGAAATTCATGATGGCATCAAACACCTTGAAGATGGGGTCCAAGATCAACTGGCAGAAGGTGCGTGGCAGCTTCTTCCCATCGGGGCTGGTGGCTGACTTGCTGAACTTGCCATTGGCTGGGTCAAAGTACCTGTCACCCCACAGCTTCTTCATCATGTCCTCCACTTTCTTGGCCCTCTCGGCAGGCCCCAACTGGCCCTCCCCTTTGGCAGCAAACTTGGCCACGTACATCTCCGCAAACTGCTTCAGGGTGAAGGCCCACCCATGGAGGCCAGACCCGAAGCCCATGGTACCGAGGACAGGATCGATCATGATGTTGCCCATGGAGCCGCTCTCGCCCTCGCCGTAGGTGGAGATGATGACGTTCACGTTCTCCACAATGCGCTGGAAGGTCTGGTAGAGCTCCTCGGGCTCCAGCTGCAGCTCCAGCAGGGCACGGTCCATCTTGTTCATCATCAGCACAGGCCTGATGCGCTCAGCAATGGCCTGCCGCAGCACCATCTCCGTCTGCACACACACGCCTGACACGCAGTCCACCACAACCAATGCACCATCAGTGACTCGGAAGGCAGCGGTCACCTCCGAGGAGAAGTCGACGTGCCCGGGGCAGTCGATGAGGTTAATGAGGAAGCCGGCGCCGTCCTTGCTCTGCTTAATGAAGTTCAAGTCATTCTCCTAGAGCTCGTAGAAGAGAGAGATGGCAGTTGACTTGATGGTGATGCAATGCTCCTGCTCATCCTTCCCGGTGTCAGTGAAGCGTGTCTCCCCGGCCCGGGCCGAGGCGATGATGCCCGCCTTGCACACCAGGGAGTCTGTCAGTGTGGACTTGCCGTGGTCCACGTGGGCGATGACAGACATGTTGCGGATATTGGCCTTCTTGTCCACGATGGCGTGGATCTGTTATACCGTGAAGTTCACCATGGTGGCAGATGGCGGTGGATTCTCCCAGGTAGAACCGAATGAAGCGAGTCGCGCCGAGGATGGTGACGACGACGACGGCAGAAGAGCGTATGTATCACTTTCAATGATGCATTTTACTCATAGACTTTCACGATATCTATGGTTTCTTGACTTCTTACTTTCTCATTTGAGTTTCAGCTTTACTCTTGTCTCCTAAATAAAGCTAAACACTTCTAATGATTCTCCCTAAGGGTTACCTTGCCTCTGCCTCATTATAGAAACATTTAGTTACCAAGAACCAAGTTACTGTCTTTCCACTATAACCTCATGTCATTTCTATCCACACATTTAGAATTGATGTGGTGGAAAGCACTATCCACCAGGAACCCACAAGCTGACTTCCACTTCTTGATTTGAATGTGTGGCTTGGGACACATCTAGAAAAAGAAGGGGATGAAGTAAATGAACCCTCAGCTCTGACCATCTGCCTACTTGGTGCAGGCACAGTGGTTAGTTCATGGCTTTCAGGGCCGACACTTTGTCAATATGCACCACTATGGCCGCACTAGTTGTTAAGGGCAACTTCTGTTCTGATTGGTCAGTACCCAGTCAGAATAATCTACTCTCCCAACCAATATTTATTGAGTTCCTACCAGGAGCAAGGTATCTCCTAGACCCTGAATATTTATTGGATTAAAATATGTATTCTAAGTCAAAGTGTCTCAGCTAGTAATGTGATGTGTGACTTTGGCCCAACCACTTAACATGCCTGGGTTTCAGTTTCCTCATTTGCAAAACAGGAAATGTTCAAAGTCCGTTTTTCTCAAGTGATTTATGAGTCAGTAATGATTACACTGAAATTGGTAGAATTTGCTTTTTAAAGTTACAAGTAAAGGAAATAGGTCATATTTTTACAAAAGCAGTATGTTAGTTTTTCATTATAAAGAGAAGTAAAGCCAATTTTCAGGGGAAAATCAATGTAGCCATCTTCTCCCTGAATAAATGTCTAATTATCTACATCATCTCATTTTCCAGTTTCTAGCCACATTTATATATTCAGTGGTTATTGGAATTTTCACCTTGAGAAGATATCGTGATTTGACAGAGCAAAATATAAAATATGATCTTGGAGATAAATAAATCCATTGAACTCTGCCAACCACAATCCCACTCTGTTCAAAGCTGCAGTCAGGTTCTAACTCCTCAGCAAAGAGATGAGCATGTGCTCTGTGCCAGGCTGTGTGAACCATGTGGCACAACAAAATGTGTAAGAAATTATCTCCACCTTCAAATAGTTTAAAATGCAGCAATGTGACAAGCACAAAATGTAACATGACTGTAAACAGACATGGCCTGGTGAGTCCCTAACATCTCATTACATTGCAAGAGCAAGCACTGTGCAGTTTCACAGAAAAGGGCTGTCAAAGGAGATGGGATGTAAACCTCCTTGATTAAAAAAAATCAAAAGCTAACACACACAAACACAACATATACGCATAACACGTATGCAGATATGTTTATGTGTGTGCGTATATATAGTGAGAGTGAAAAATGAGAACCCATTCTCATCATTAGATTTAAAGAGATAATACATACATGAAGTACTTAGAACAATGCTTAGCATACAGTAAGGGCTCTAAAAGGATGAGCTGTTAGGTTATAGAAACACTGACATTTGAGAAAGACCAGAATACCCATGAGAGTCACAAATGATCACTGAACATCCTTCACACCCTCAAGCCCCAACTTTCTGACCCCTCTCTCCTGACACGTTTGCCATCAGAACCCAACTGGATGGACTGGTTCCTCTGGAACTTGTGGTGGGCATGCCACCCAGGTAGGCCAATCAAAGGGCTTCACCTGCTTGGCTATTTTGGTTGATCTGCCAAGAGGCATGTAACACTGGCTGCACCAGGTTTCTTATCTGGATTTTTCTCAATCCTGTCACTGCCCTATTTCTGCCAACCACACACAAATACCAATTTATTTCATGGAAAGAAAAAAAAGATTAACTAAGGGGAGAGATCTCATTACCTGACAGGAGATAATATCTTTGAAAATATTAAATAAGCACAAGAGAATAGAATAACAAGGGATTTGTGGCCTTTAAAATATTTTAGCCTCTAGAGATACCTATAATTGTGCTTTTAGCATGAAATCTATGAAATACATTTTGAGATTTATGGATATTTATTTTTCCTATGAAAATTTTCTTGGAATTGTAATGGTGTAGTTTCTGCATTGTGTCTTTTAAAAGCTAGTTGCAGGTGGGATCTCTCTCCTTATGTGAAAGGCCAGCACTTGCTCAATTTAAATGTGTATATTCTTTGCAATCTTTCCCTAACAAGTTTCTTTATAGCACATGTCTTCTGAAAAAGTGCAGTATTACTTGTTAGAAAATAAAACTTTTATTCTTTTTAAAAAGCATTAATATATGAAGTTAATAATCTTAATTGTAAAGAAGAACTTTCTGAAAGGAAATGACACTTTTACAATCTTCAGTCTGATAGTAGGACAAAATAATGACTTAATGTATAAGAAAGACAGAGAGAGAAGTATTGGCATGTTCTACAGAACAAAGACCTCAGAAATACAAATCTCAAAGCCATTCAAGAAATAATTAAACAAGTTACACCTGAATATGCTGTACTATGAAAATACTGAGTTAAATATCTGTAGTGTATCCCCACCCCACTGCAGGTAAAGGCTGCTACTTTCTTTTCTAAAGAAGTATCCTCTGTAAGAAAGCTTTCAGCCAACAGTAATCGTCCTTTGTATAACTGCAGATGTTCAGCAATAGGCATTATTGAGTCAGCAGGGAAGCTGCTCACCAGATTTTAGAGGGAGATGAATATTATAATAAAAACCGGTCCGTCCTGCAGTCACAATTTCAATTCAGCCCTGACCCATAAGCAGGAAATCCATCTGCAGTGTCTCAGTTCCCCTCTGGCTTATCCTCAGCCTTGGATGCTTTTGCAAACTCTCCACTGCTGCTTCCATTAACCAATTAGGTGCCGACGCAGAAGCAATCTTAACCTTGACAGCCCCTTTACACTTGGTCTCTGTTTTTCATTGCTTTGTGACATAGCCGTACTGGCATTCTGTGTTATTAACAATGTATATTTTATTAGGCGATTCTTATTAGCAATTATCTGTCATTTGATAAGCCTATTTATTAGTTTTTGCAGCCACGTAACTAACCCAAGCAGGATTTTCAGAGGAGAAAATAAAGACAAAGGAAGACCAATGCACTAAAAGAATGAAAGATAGATGTGGGAGTACACTCTTGAATTGGGAATTTGCTGACTAGACTAAAAAAAAAAAAAAAAAAAAAAAGCATATTGAAAGATTGTGGGGGGACTTACGCTTATAGGATGGGACCTTGTTGTTGTAGGGTACTGCTATAGGGATTACTGATGAGATTGATTCAGAAATGAGAGTATCAAAAGTGAGCTGGAGAAACAAATCGTGATCAATAGCTAGCTACCAGGAAAATAACAGAACATCTAAATCCCAAGACTTTACAGGTACTTTTCAGCCCTCATCAGTTAAAACTCTGTGCCCTAATCTCCAGGGAAAAGCAAGGATAATGATGTTTATAATGTTCTAAGTCCTCATCAAAACACATTCAGATGGCTTTGTACTGAATGCCTTTCAACCTGTGAAAATCTAGGGAACTGGCCTGAGGCTTTATCGCTAAATCTGAGAAGGTGCTGCTTTTCCATATTTCCCTCCCAGCATTTCTGAATTTGCAAAAGTCACCCACCCTCCGCTTCTCCATCTGCACATCAGAGGAATCGCAGCATCCACCAACCTAATTTATGGGGATATATGAGTTTCTAATGAGACAATATTTACATAGAACTTTGAGCTTCTAGAGGGACTCTGTTCTACAAATACTAACTATTCTCAGGGTAATATCGGCACAGTCAATTGGATAAAATGAGGGCATTTATAGTTAGATAACAAGAAAAACAGTCCTTCAGCAAAAGAGAAAATGGTTACTGGGGGATTACCCCTGAAAGTATTCATCTGTCCTCTTTCTCATGTTTCTGTTTAGTATGAATGGTGAGAATGGGGAGTGTGGAAAAACAGATGCGACTCAGAGGTGAGACACTAGACCCTGGGAACACATTTACATCTGGGTGTGTATTTGGGATTTGACCTCTCAACAAAGAAAAGGACACGTGAGGCTTCTTGTTTAGATTTAAAATATAAACAAACAAACACGGAGGGAGAAACACTCAGTGGTGTGGCTCTTTCACTTTTGAATTAAATTTTCTTTTCTTAAGGAGCCATGCTATATGTTAAAGGCAGAAATGGAGAGTAGGGAAGGGAAGAAAATAAACAGGTAAACCATGTGCACAGCAAAGAAAAGCAAAAGTTAGTGGCTGATAGCAGTAAGTAACACCTACACTACACTTGACAGTTAATCAACATGCTGATTTCATTTATTCCACAAAACGATCTTGGAAGTGAGTGTTATTAGATCACTCTCTGTCTTAGCTCTGGCTGCAATAACAAAGTACCAAAGATTGGGTGGCTTAAACAACAGAAACGTATTTCCTCACAGTTGTAAAGGCTGAAAGTCCAAGATCAAGGTGTCAATAGGGTTAATATTTTTTTCTGAGGTTTTTCTGCTTGCTGTACAAATTTACGCCTTTTTCCTCTGTCTTCACATGGTCTTCCCTCTGTGACTATGTGTGTCCTAATCTCCTCTTCATATAAGGAAACCAGTCATATTGGAGTAGGTCCCACCCTAACAACCTCATTTAATCTTAATTGTATTTTTAAAGCCCCTATCCCCAAAAACAGCAACACTGTGAGGTACTAGGGATAAGGTCTTCAACACAGGAATTTGGGATGGTGGAGAGGACATAGTCCATAACATCCCCATTTTACAGACAAAGAAAATGAAAGCAAATAAGGGAACGTGATTGTTTTAAAGGCCCACCAGACCCCTTAACTCAAGTATCTGGTGGCTTGGGCTCAAGTTCTAAGTTCTGACTCCTGAGTCTTCACTCTTGTGGGATGGAAGAGCTACAACGGTCTGGTGTACAAGAGGGGCCAAAGTCAGAAATGCCTTTGTATGTCTTCAGAAGACAAACTAGTTCAACTGAAGCCACTCATAAGAAAAAAAGACCATTTTAAGGAAAGAAATGTTAGTTACATATTACTATTTGCCATTCACAAATATCCCCAAACAACTAAAAAGAGGCAAAAAGAAACTTCAAAAGTACCATAATTGATCAGAAATTACCTCCCCTCATGGAAATAGATATCTGATAATGTAGCTCCTTGATTACAACCTATCTCTAGTTTACGAAGTTTGTCATAGGCTTGTAAGAATATTGTGGGGATAGCATGGGGAGAAACAGATTAATTGGAGATATGTAGGGTAGACTTTTATTATTCTTACTTTGTCACACACACATACAATTGAGAGTTACTTCTTACAATTCTGTTTCCAACTCCATGCCTATTTGAGAGTTTCATTATGTTTCCATGTCTTATTAAAGATTTTGACTCAGGAACTATATTTTTCCATCTGTTTTTTCGACCGTTCCCAACACTAGACTTATGAAAGTATCTATTGGGAGGGTCCAAACATCTGGATGGAGTTTATCAGCCAAATGTCTCATGAAAAAAGAACAGAAATGTCCAGAAAGAGTGAGCAGGCAAGGAGCCCAAGTCTCAGTTTTAACAGCAGTTAGTTGTATCTCATTTTTCCAAAATGTGTTCTTTACTCCTTTTGCCGAATGATTCCTCCTTCCTTTTTATTTCAAAATTTCTTCCTCTGCATGCATTTTACAATTAATCTACATCATTTTCTTCATTTTATTTTTTAAAATCCTAGAAAAAAGGAACACACCTATCATTTATGCCAGAAAGTCAAAGCAGGCATCATCAGACCAGTCTCAACTCTTAACTGAACCACTTACCAAGTCACCAAACCTTACTTTTCATCTGTAACTTTCAAATACTGTGATAATACCTATGGGGCCAGTTTTACGAATGTGCAATCTGTGCCATCAGACATGACCCCACTCTTAGAAGAGCTCTATGCTTGGTTTAATGTCTGCTGTTATGGTCTTGAAATTCTTAATCATATTTGAACAAGGAACCTTGCATTTTAATTTTCTACTAGATCTCACAAATGATGTAGCCAGTCCTGTATACCTGCTCTACCTACCCATCAAGCCTTAAAAAAACTGCTTTGTAAACAAACAAACCAAAAAAAATGCTCTAAAAGTATAGGCCAAGCCAAAGTTCATTTTCACAATATGAGCATGGCATACTAAGGAAGAACGTCCAAATGAGACCAGCTGGGAAGAAAAAGCATGAGGCAGGAGTCAGACTTGGCATCTAGCCTTGGTCCTTTCACTGTTAGGGTGGCTTGGGAAAAGCATTTTATCTCTTCCTACCCCAGTTACTTCACCTGAGTAATTATAATGTTTGGTTCTCTTCCCCGATGCACATTAGTGCCATCTAGGGAGTTTTTTAAAGGCCAGTTCTTGGTCCTTCCCCTGAAAAATTATTATTTAATTGTTCTGCAGTAGAGCCTGAATGGAGCTTGAGTTTGGGCATTTTTTAAAGTTTCTAGGTGGGTAAAAATATGTAGCAATTAGAATTTGAGTGTAGATTGGTATGATCATTTTGGAAAATAAGTAGCTGTGCACACCGAACAACATGCACACACAACATGGTCCAATGATTCTATTCCTGAGTACATGCCCCACAAAATATTTACATATTTTCACCAAAATATTTATAAAGTAATATTGATGGCAGCCCTGTTTGCAGTAGTCGCAAACTGCAGTCAACACATGTCCATTAGCAGTAGAATAGGTAAATAAATGGTGGTATATTCATAAATGGGGTAGTGGACAACAATGAGAATGTTTTCCAGGAATGAACTATTGATACTTGCAGAATTTCACAAACATTGTGTTGGGCAGAAAAGGAAAAAGGCCTGATACAGAAGAACATAATACTCTATTATTCCATGTATATAAATTTCAAAACTAAGCAAAAATAATTTATAGTATTCAGTCAGGAGGAGGGTTACTTCTGTGGGGAAGATAATAATGAGGAAAAATATGGGGACTTCTGTGGCTAGAAATATTCTATTTCTCAATCTGATGGTAGTTACAGGGACATATTTAGCTTGAGAAAATTATTACATTGGTGCAAAAAAAATTGTGGTTTTTAATAATTGAAATGGTTTGGCTGTGTCCCCACCCAAATCTCATCCTGAATTGTAGCTCCCATAATTCCCATGTGTTGTGGAAGGGACCTGGTAAGTTAACTGAATCACGGAGGCGGGTCTTTCCTGTGCTATTCTCATGATAGTGAGTAAGTCTCATGACATCCAATGGTTTTATAAAGGGGAGCTCCCCTGTATATGCTCTCTCTTGCCTGCTGGCATGCAAGATGTGACTTTGCTCCTCCTTTGTCTTCTACCAATGGTTGTGAGGCCTCTCCAGCCATGTGGAACTGTGAGTCCATTAAACCTCTTTCCTTTATAAATTACCCAGTCTTGGGTATATCTTTATTAGCAGTGTGAGAACAGACTAATACAATAATTGAACTGTACACTCATGGTGTGTATCTATTGTATTTCAAAAACCAGTTAATACCAACATTTCTTACATAATTTTAATATGCAACCAGGGTTGAGAATCAGACTAGATATCTGTAATGTCCCTTATAAGATGGAACATCTGTTTTTGACTTTTCTCAGACCTTAGTCCCTGTTAAGGTTAAGTAAGGAACACTAATGCCCTTCATGGTCTTTGTGCTTCATCAATACCTCCTCTTTTTCTTCTCTTTTCACAAATTCACCTTCAACATGAAAGGGTTCCTTTATTTTCTTGTACTACATGTTGTTTAATTGGGTGGTCAAAAAGTCACTGATTCAATTATACACAAACTATTTGATCATGGAAACAAACATATCTTTTATATCCAAGTGTTTATTCTTTCATTCATCTTTTACATGTTTTACAGATAATCAATGAAGAAAGGAAAGGAGGTTTTAGGGCAATAACCAGGTGCCACTAGATGTACTGGCTTGTGCGAGCACACAGTCATGAGAGAGCAGAGCAAGGATGCTCCAGCACTTCAGGTGTGCTGGGGATTGCTTGTCTCTCTGCACCATAAGCAGTCAAATGCTCTACCACTGAACTCTACCCACAATCTCTGCACCCTGTGGCCATAGGTAACAGACAGTCTATTTACTCCCTGATAGAAAAGAGCATGTTGAAGAAATCTCTTCTCAAAACCAGCAAAAACACCTAACAGAAAGCAGAGCTGAGTGTATCAACAAAGACAATGCTCTATGGCTTTGAACACTCAGTCTAAATGTGCAAATCAGGAAATGGCTGCATCACAACCTGTCAGCCCTCCATGCCTTAGACAGTAGAGTCTAAGTGATGCCGGTGAATAAAGTCGTGAACACAAAGCCTCCAATAGTGCAGATGGCGCTCAAGACTGAAGTGTAATCAACCGAACTGTTTTTACTCCTTCAAGAGACCCAATTCTCCAGCCTCATTGAGATCCACAGACTGAGGAGCAGTTTGGAGCAATTCATGACCACAGTGAAAGTTTTATGTGTTTTCTGTAAGGCATTTTTGTTATATAGATTCATAGGCATGGAAATAAGAAAGAAGGCTTGTGGGTGATTAAATTTTTACACTTTACTTTGTGTAGTAGCAGAGACTATATCTATACTTTAAGGTAAAGGAAATAATTGCCTCAAAGGCAGTTGTGTTTAGAGTCCAGCCCCTTCCAGGGGAAAGGAAAACCATTTTTCTATATCCAAGTTGCTAAGATTGAACTGAGAGTGTAAGGAGTGTGATAAGAATCTTTAGAAACACCACTCTTTAAATCAATCAGGCTGAAATCCCAAAACATAATATTTCTTGGAGAAGTTGTGCGAAAAGTTTGTAAACTTTGCATACCTTTCTAATAAAATAAGATTTCTTATCTCCTGAGTTTCAATTTTTATAATAAAAATGCACACAGATTAAAGGTAAGCTCTTTCTCTCTCCCTCTCTCTGTCTGAAAACATGTATATTAAAATGCAAATATAAGAAGTCTCAAAAAAATTACTCCAAAATGATTTTTTTTTAATTCTCAATGTGGCTCCATTTTTAAAATTAAAATTAGGACCTTGATAATTGACTAAACATTATATAAAAATTATTAATTTGCAGGGGAGATCAGTATTAGGGAACATCCATTCCAATGATTGAAATCATTTTTTGTATTCAAATTTAATGAGTATCAGTGAACCATGTTGCTGTTTTTTGTGGTTATTTACTGAACACCTACTATTTATGAAAGACTGCCCTGGGACTATGAGAGTTAGAAAGAAATACAGACAAGGCTCTTGCCTTCAAAGCACTTACAAGCTCTAATGGGTAAGGTAGCAAAGGAATAATATGATACATGTAATGAATGCTGTAACAGGTCAGATTCAGAGGGACTCTAAGCTTAGGTAGTTAGGGACAGATTTCTTAACTGGACTTAAAGGGTGGACAACTCAAATAATTGCAGCATCTTCCAGAGAGAGGGAACAGCATGACAAAGCCATAAAATAATGCACTCCAAAATGTAGTACATAAGCAATCTGCATCACAATCACCTTTAGAAAATGAAATCTTATCACCACCAACCCCACAGAAATACAAACTACCATCAGAGAATACTATAAACACCTCTACACAAATAAACTAGAAAATCTAGAAGAAATGGATAATTTCCTGGACACTTACACTCTCCCAAGACTAAACCAGGAAGAAGCTGAATCCCTGAATAGACCAATAGCAGGCTCTGAAATTGAGGCAATAATTAATAGCCTACCAACCAAAAAAAGTCCAGGACCAGATGGATTCACAGCTGAATTCTACCAGAGGTACAAGGAGGAGTTGGTACCATTCCTTCTGAAACTATTCCAATCAATAGAAAAAGAGGGAATCCTCCCTAACTCATTTTATGAGGCCAACATCATCCTGATACCAAAGCCTGGCAGAGACACAACAAAAAAAGAGAATT